>NC_081421.1:103627588-103886113 GCF_949786415.1 Peromyscus eremicus | reverse complement strand
AGAATATTCCTCCTTAAAACAAAACAAAAGCCATTGGAAGATGGTGGACGAGGAGCCACACTGGAAGAAGCAGTGGATAACAGTTGAAGAAATAAACAGAACATGAACATTTCACCAGTCCATCAGCTGCTTCTCCAGGTCCAAGCTCTACTGATCAACAAGGCTCCTCTACAACTGGACATCCACTTTCTCTCCAGGCAAACTGGACTCAAAGACTCCTACACCAAGAGATTTACAAAGCTGGTGCCAGTGGGAACTTCAAAGAAGGGTTCCTAGCAACTGTGGCGAGGGCCTCTATCAGTGTCCCAACAGAAGAGGCAGGAACTAAACACAAACTTATCCATCAGTGTGCTTTGGGCACCACACAGCCAACCATTGCTGACCATGTGCAGCCTCATCAATGGCAGTGGGGCAGAGTTGGCCTTGGTTATCCACAGCCCACAGAACAGAGTCAAGAAAACGCCACATACAAAGAAAGCTGGGGGCCCCAGAGGAGGAAGAGCGCCCTTTAAAGTCATATGGAGCACAGCTAGATCAGGACCCCAGAGAAAAAGCAGTGGGTCCACAAAGAGACAAAACTGGCATTCAGGCCAGGGATCTCATTTCCTTAACATTTCTGTCCAGCTCTCCTTCCCCATGACAGCCATTCCTCATCTGCCCCAGAGTCCATTACCTTCTGTCTCCACCCAGCTGCCCCTCTCTCCACAGCTAAGTCTTATCTATATAGTACGGTGGGGCATAGGAGGAGGCCAACACTATCCCCTACTGTTATTTCCTTTTCAATGATTCTCTCTCTTCTCTCTTTTCTTTCTCTTTCTCATATCCATTCCTCGTACAGTCACATTTCCCAGAGCCCAGAGACTGCCCTGGTTTACAATATCTGGGCACATATCTCTACCTTTCTGTAAAAGTCTAATGCTATTCGAAGCTCCCACACATCCACCCACTTTTTCTTCTGCCTCAATTATTCCCACTCCTATGAATGTCTCTCCCCCACTTCCCATCTAACAACCCAACACTTATCACTAGACTCACTGTGATTGTTCACCCTTTCCTTTCCTTTCCCTCATACTAACATATTAACACAGATGGTACCAGTGGGGTCTTTACTTCCTAAACTAACCTGTACTTAGCAAGTGTCTGTTTTTCAGTAACCTGCTACTTTGTTTAGTTAGAGTGGGTTAACTACTGGGTAGTGACTGCTACTGAGAAAGAAGCACTCACCCCACATGGACAGGCTGGAGACAGGGCATGTGGACTGGAATACCGGTCTACCAAACAAAAATGTCACCACAACTGTACTAACTAGGACCCAGTCTCTCTTGGATGCTATAAACACATCCACTGAAAGAAGACAGACAATCTGAATTAAAAGAACAAAAATAATAGTGAAAATCTTAAGCAATGATATAATCCACATCCCAGAGCAAAATCACAAGTGACATGAAAACCAAGAATACTTGTCTCCTCCAAAGCTATTAACCACATACTAATGAACACTGATCAAAATAGCTTACACAAAATTCTAGATGAAGTCAAAAGAATAATTATGCATTCTGAGGACTCCAATGTTTTACAAGAGAATATAAACAGCTGAACGAAATAGTGAAGTGAATCCACAATATGAAAATATAATTTAATAAAGAGATAGAAATATTGAAGAAAGCCCAAGCTAAAATGATGATGGAAATGAAAAACATAATAGAGCAAATAAAGCGATCAGTGGAAAGCATCCTCAATAGAATGGATCATGTGGAAGATAGATTATCAGGCTATGAAGACAAAATAGAGGGATTCATCATTCAGACTAGGTCAATCATAAACTTTAAAAAAAATGTATGACTATACTACATAAGAACCCTAAAACTCCAGGAAAAGACAAAAACCTTTATATTACAGGCATACAAGAAGGAGAACTTCATGAAAAAAATCATAGAAAACATTTTTAGTAAAATCATAGAAGGAAATAGATACAAGAGGCATATAAGACACAAGACAGCCAGGACCGGAAAGAAACTCCTTGCATCATATTATAGTTAAAGCACTAAACAAACATTGTACACTGAAAACTGTAGAAAAGAGCAGTCAAGCCACAGACAAGCCCATCAGAATAACAGCAGATGTTTAGATCTGAACCATGAAAGCAAGGGCTTGGACTGACGTATTTCAAACTTCAAAAGATCAAAATTGCCAATCCACTTTAACATACCCAGCAAAACTATCATAATTGATGTAAAAGCAGAGTATAGGAATTAATGACCATCAAGCTAGTCCTGTAGAGGATATTTCCCTGGGAGGAGTATTGCAGTCAGAGAGAAAGATAAACACACCCAAGAGTCTACAGAATTCAGGAGGAAAAAGTAAATGATGCTGTGACACTCATTAAACAAAACTAAAATGTCCCAAATGCTACAAAACTAAAACTAAAACAAAACAAAAAACCAACCCCGAAGGAAGCAATACACACATTTCAATAATTACTCTGAATATCATTAGTCTCAGTTAACCTACAAAAAGATGCAGACTGTAGACTGCATTATGATCCTACTTTTGGTTGCCTGAGAAATGTATGTTAGTGAAATAATGAAAACAGGTATTCCAAGTAAAGAAATGTGAAGACATTGTTATTCTAATAGCTGACAAAAATAACTAAAACTAATTCTTGTCAAAAGAGATAAAGTTGATTAGTTGACATTGACCAAGAAAAAAATCCCCAAGAAGACATTACAATCCTAAACATACATGCATCACATATATAGGCTAGACTTTTCTTGTTTTCATAAAATTAAGAAAGGATTTTCCATTTTTACTTTAAAAAGTTTTCCTTATTTCTAAGAGTTAAGTGGTTTTATTTTTTGTTTTATTGCTTTCCTGTTTCAACTGAATAACATACAAGCTTAATGAACCATTCATTGCTTAGAAAGAGAGTCTTGTAGGTCACGAAGTACATAGAGCTTATGTTAAAAACCACACACTTAGAATGTAAACATTTTTATATTAAAATGGCAGCTTCTCTATGTTAGGAACTTGGTAATAAACACTGTACTTGAATCTCCAATACTACTATTGGGTTATTTTTTGGTTTAAATGAAGCTTTGAACTGCTAAGCAATAGCTACATATCAATCATACATGTTCTGACAATATTAGCTTTCTTAAATTTGGCTATTCCCCCTTTTCACAGTATAAACTAAATATTATATTCTATAATGAAAATAGTAATCTGTTTCTAAATAAAACTTCATATGAAAAAGGCATTATCAGTACTCTCACTATTTCTTAGAACACACTGAAATTGACTTGTGACCTAAAATGTATTCTCTTGAAGGAGGATCCTATGTTGTGGACCAGTGGTGCTTGCACTCACTCTGAGCAGATGCATTTGAGGTAAGTGACTTTAAACACTGAAAAGTAGCAAGAGGGAGAATGGATGGATGATCATAAGATTCAAACACTTAGGATAGCACCAAAGACAGAGAAACAAAATACCCTGACACCTCTCATAGCTGGGACAGGCAGAATCCCCTTTGCAGGAGAAATCTAAGAGAATTCCATCATATTTTATCAGTGCAGATACTGGCAATCCTAGCTACTAGACATTTTTACCATCTTCACAAGCTTGCAGTGTGTAAGAAAAACGAAATCTGTGTAGTATCCTGGGTTTGGAAAAGGATTTCATATATCATACACTCAACACCTAAGGTGCTACAGTCTGGAGCCATCTTGAGACATAAGTTAATGTCTGATTTTGAACTCATCTAGAGGTCATAAACCCCTAAATATTCCCATCTTTGGGATTCCTCAGCCATTATGCATCACTGACTTACAGGAAATGCACAGACATTTTGTGAACGCTTTCTGGCCCAGATGAGGGACTCTGACCCAGGCCAATGGATGAGCTGCACTGTCGGGGACAACGACTGTGACATAGAAGGGGAGTGGAGTATCACTGTTGAGAAACAGCAGATTGGAGTACCGGGTTCTGAGCCCAAGGTTCTGACTAGCTCCCTGTGAACTCATGCCAGTGGCAGGACCAAATCCAAGTACCCAGTTGTTTTCCTGTTGTCCTATCCTCACTGTGCCATGCTACAGTGGCTATTATAGAAAAGGTGGAGCAGTAATCCTGTAGTTTCTACTGATACCTGGTTTGCAGGGTCTTGAGCAACTCTAGATCCAACCATTATCCTAGAGCAGCAAACACTGCTGCTAAAGGAGGGGAAAAGCAAACAAACCTAGATCCAGCTGTCACACCAACCCTGGGTGCAAATGGAAATTTGCTCATACCAATCAAGATCATACAAGACAAGATCCCGGGCAAGTGCTGCTGCGAGCAAAGAGTAATACTATGGTTCCCATTTGCCAGCTCATCTATACAGCTCCCATCCCTATACTTGATCCAACAATCTACTGAGGATAGGACTGGGGATGAGTGCCACAGAGGTAGGGCTTTGGTTTCTACCAATGACTCTTTGGCTGCAGCATGTCTGGCTGAAGGGCAAGTGCTTTAGGACTTTCCCCACTGCTGGGGCTGCAGTGTCAGAGGACCTTGCTAGAAGCACAGTAAGAACCAACAGGGCTTGAGGAAATTTGGGTTATTGGATATGACCCACTATTACCAATGCAGGAGTAAATACACAGTGAGTCCCACACAGCCCATGGCTATCAGCACCATCCCTGCTGGAACTTCAAGTGCCACCATTTTTGTGTGGCTCATAGGATAGTAGGTTTCTGGTTCGATCTCAATCTGCGCTGCGCTGCATCCAGAGTCATTAATCATAGCCAAAGAAGCTATAGGGAAACTACACTATGATGCCAATTTAGAAATACAGCCAGAATTGTATTCAGACTGACCCACTGATAGAAAATATCTCAATGCAGGAGCATAAGAAATATGAAAACTCAAGGTAACATGTATCTAAAAGTATACAGCAAAAACTCTTTAGTAACAGATTTCATACCTGTACAGATGAAATACACCACAAAGAATATTTCTAAATGGTTATTAAAAAGCTCAATGAAATCTAAGAGAAAACAAACTATTAAAATGAAATTAGAAAGATAATTGAAATATGAACTAGAAATTCAGCAAAGAGACAGAGATTTTGAAATTCTTGGAAATGAAGAGATAAATACATCATCTGTGGTATTGTATTCCCCCAAATATTGTGCATGCTAATAAACTTATCTGGGGTCAGAGACAGAACAGCCACAATATTAAACATAAAGGATAGGCAGTGGTAGCAGACGCCTTTAATCCTAGCATTCCAGAGGCAGAAATCCATATGTTCAAGGATACAGTCAGGCATGGTGACTCATCACGCCTTTAATCCCAGAAAGCGAACCTTTAATCCCAAGGAGTGATGGTAGAAGGCAGAAAGATATATAAGGCGTGAGGGCCAGGAACTAGAAGCATTTGGCTGGTTAAGCATTTGGCTGGTTAAGCTTTAGGCTTTCAAGCAGCAGTTCAGCTGAGAGCCATTGGGATGAGGACACAGACGCTTCCAGTCTGAGGAAACAAGACCAGCTGAGGATCCGGCGAGGTGAGGTAGCTGTGGCTTGTTCTGTATCTCCGATCTTCCAGCTTCACCCCAATACCTGGCTCAGGTTTGATTTTATTAATAAGAACTTTTAAGATTCCTGCTACATCATCTGAAATTAAGATTGTTAAAAGCCCCTGTAATAGACTAGATTATGCAAAAAAAAAAAATATCTGCACTGAAGACTGAAGCCGGGTCTCCTGAAACAGCCCAGATACCTCTCACCCCCAGACAAACAAAGAATAAAGAATGTAGTCAAGACCTTTATGACACCATCAAACAAACAAGTGTTCACAGTTTTAGAATAGAAAAGTGAAGAGAAAGAAGTTTATGGCAAAGGAAAACTATTTAATGAAATCAGAGGAGAATATTCTCCCAACTTTGGGAGAGACAAGATAGCCACATATAGGAGGCATTCAGAACACCAAATACAAAAGACCAGAAAAGATCTTCACATGGCATGTTATACTCAAACTGTAAAAAGTTCAGAGGAAAAAAAAAATCTCTAAAACTTGTAAGAGAAAGGCACTGAATCAATTCAAGAGTTTCTCTAGTACACAGGTATATTTCCCAGGAAAAATGAAAAAACAAAACCAAAAAAACTGTACCAAAAACTGTATTCCAGGAGGAAATAGAAAAGTGTATTTCCAGTTCTGAAAAAGAAAAACAGTCATCAAGAACACTACACCCAGTAGAGATATCTTTCATAACTGAAGGGGAAATAGAGCCTTTCTAAAAAAAAAAAAAAAAAAAAGAAACAGATTTATAACTTTCTGATCAGTCTTACAAAAGATACTTAAGCCTATAAATGAGAGATAGGTACCATCACTTCCTGGCCTTTTGGCTAAGATCAGTGTAAAACAGGTACATCGTGGAAGAACATAAAAACCATGAGAAGAACAGTTACATAAAAAGAAGAAAAGAATCAAGCACTATCAAACCACAAAGACGGACAGGGAAGGAATAAAAGAAGAAAAAGTATTTCAAACAAAGATAATAACAGACAGGAGTAAGCCCTTATCTATCAATAATAAGGAATGAAAATGGACTGAATTCTTCAATTAAAAGACTCAGACTGGTTGAAGATATTTAAAAATATCCTTTAAACCCAATAACACACACTCAAGAAATTTACATCAGCTCTATAGACAGAGATGGGAAGGAGGGAAAAATGATATTCCCAGCAAATGGAAACCTGAAGCAAGCAGGAGTAGCTATACTCACACTCTGCAAAGCAGACTTTAGGATAAACAAGTTAATACTGAGACAAAAAGTGCATCATCCAAGGGTCAAGGGTCAACTCACCAAGAAGGCATGGTGATTTACACCTCTAATCCGAGCAGCAGGGTAAAGACAGCCTACAGAATGAGAGGAAACATTTCCCACTATTCACTTGACAAAGGGCTGATAGCTAGAATATACAGAGAATACACACAGTAAAGAGAATAGATGAAAAACTAAATGCTCTGTCCTCCTACTGATTTGAATAGCCCAACAAAATAATGTTTAGTTGGACTTTAGGTCAATATTTTAGTCTTGATATTATGTTAGCCAAAAAAACCGACATATTTTTGTTTTTCTATGCACTTTACTGTGAACCATCCATCTTATTTAGAAGTACACAAGTGATTGCACACATCAATGTACACCCAGTGAAACTGAAAAAAAAAATAGTGAACTCTTGAGAAGCCATGACTTTAGAGTACTATATGAGCTGGATTAATACATATACACTTGAATTATCAAGGGTACAAAACATTTTTCACTACTGATAAAATAGCCGTTTGTAAGTTATACTGCATTAATTAGCTTGTTTCAACTCTCAAATGGGGGATAAAAACACTTTAGAGATTAGTTTAGAGGAAGAAAATATACTTGAATACCTGCAAACTATAAAGCCCTATGAGACTATTTTTAATTGTTCAAATTATATAGTTTATTGAAATTAAATTTTATACACTAGTGTTTATATTTGACTTTTAGAAGCTATTCCATCATACAGTATAAAAATGTTTTAAAGAACCTAAACTCATTTAGTTAACACATTAAGCATTCCTTACAAAGTTGAAGACCATTCAGTGAACGTTCTGTTTTATTCATGACAATACTATATACAAATAGTTACCATTATGTGAATAAAATAAACTTAGTTTTTAATATCTTGGGCTACTATATGTGTTCTTAATTGGGTTACTGTGAAAAAGAACAATAATTCTTGCATTTTCACAGATTGTACATAATTAAGTTATACTATTCATAAACAAATTTATATGCTGCTCAAATTTGTCAAAGAGATACAAAAATATCTAAAGTTAACCACCATCTTTTCCTAAAAAGCACATTCAGTTAAAAAAAAAAAATCCATTTCAACCTTGTGGCTGGGAGAGCGCCATTGGCAAATGCTTAGACTCTATAAACCAAAGGATGGATTGATCCATCACTTGTACCTTAGGAGCTAGGCCCAGGCTGTGCACCTGTGATCCCTGCACTGGAGATGTGGACATAGGAGGACATCTGGCCAGCTAGCTTGGCTTAAACCTGGGGAACTCCAGGCCCCACCAAAAGATTCTGTCTCAAAAATAAGATGGAGCAACATACAATATTGATCTCTGAGTTAATCTCTGATTTCTGCATTCACACCTCCCCACCCCAAAATGAAAATCTGTTTGTTTTTTCATCCTATTCATCAAAAGTTCATACCTTTACTCACTGTTTTCTTCAATTAGTGAACTATGAACCAAATTCTCAAGCAGGCTTTTTTTTTCCTTTGCTATTTTAAGGATAAAACTGGATGGGAGAGATCTTGGCAGGAGATGAAATAATTCTTTTGGCAATTCTTTAGTGGCTTGAAAATCATAACGGTATTAAAACTAAGAAGTAAAGGTCAAAGTGAAATTTTAAACTGAAATTACTAGGGTAAAACTGCCAGAAGGATTCCTTCTCTTGAAAGGCGCCCTCCAGCTCTTCCCCTGCCTTCCTGTTGGTGCGTTCTGAATGTAAAGTGACAGTGTTGCTGCTGACCTAGCGAAGGAGAACAGCACCCCATCATACAAACTATTCAGATTCAGAAGATTATTGTCATTAAGTTCTATATAGTCTACAGTGCTGAACTTTTTATTCCTTAATTACCAAGCATGTAAAAATAATTGTTACTAGTTTAGATTCTTGCTATATATCATGCACTGAGTGGATACTTTGTACATTATTTGTAAGATGACTTTGCTACACCTAGGTGTTGAGATGTGATAATCTTGCCTATGTGCCTGGACTAAGAAATGCACAGAAGAGGGTGAAGCACACTGCTTGGCGTGTCTGTGACCTTTACAGATATGAGTACATCAGGAGCTTCCTGAATTAAGGACTGTATTAAAGCACTGGTGGGTTCTAACACGCTGCCATTGTTGAGAGGTCCTGAGAGCGGCAGGCAGGGTCAAGGTGGAGGAAGTAAGGCCCTAGGGCGGTGTCTCTGGGCTGGGTCTTGCCTGACCTCTTTCCATATCCCCCTCCCTGCTTTCTGGCTCAGTGTATGAACTGCTCTGTTCCACTGCACAGCTCCTGACAGAGCAGACCGACACCTTTGAACTGCAAGCCAAAATACATTTTCATTCCTGAGCGTCTTTGTATTCTGTCATGAAAATGAGGTACATAACACATGTGTTAACACTTATAAATAGGTAATGGTGTCTGTGGATTATTCAATGTAAAAAACAAGCAGGGTCGAAATGGAAGCCAACTCTATGAAACATTAAACATGTTTTTTCTACTATAAAAGGATGGTAAAGAATCTAACATAAGCTAGACATGGAGCTGTAGGACTTTAAAACCAGCACCTGGGAGGTAGAGGCAGGAGGATCTCTGTGAGTTCCAGGCCAGCTGGGGACACATAGGAAGGCCTTATCTCAACAACAACAAGAACAAAAGTGAAAAAGAAAGGGAAAGACTAACACAACAGTATGACATTATATGAATCTAAACTGTGAGCGTCCTAATTTTAATGAATACGCAGCACACATATTTTTTCTATCTCCTTTCCTTTCTATTAACACTTAAATTTGAACCTTCAGAAACATGGGAAAGAGGACAACATTTCAGATGAAAAATATTTTATACAGAGGCTGTAGAGATGGCTCAGCAGTTTGGAGCAGTTGTTCTTCCAGATGACTGGGCTTCAATGCCCAGCATCCACATGGTGGCTCACAGTCATCCATAACTCCAGTTCCATGGGCTCAGACATACTCTTCTGACCTCTGAGGGTATGAGGCACACATGTGGTACACATACATACACGCAGGCAAACATTCATACATATAAATAAAATTTTAAAAATAATTTTAAAATAACACATTAAATATTTACCTTTTATCTCACTAAATGCCAATCCTCCCCTTGGGAAGCCTACTCCACCTTTGGAAGACTAGTAAAAATATTTATTTCCTAGTATAGATTCTTATTCTTATCTCTCGAGATCCTTTAGTAACTTCTCATAACCTTTCTCATATACACCTATGGGGCTGTCAGTCACCTCTTTATCACCCAGGTTCCTGTCTATTGTTAATAAATACAATTTGATTGCAATTGGAAATGTGAAAACATTCCTTTTTACACATTGAAGTCTAGCCTATTAAATTTACCTGGTTGTTACTAAAACAATGAATGTATGCATATTAACTGAAATTCAATTTCATAAAAATAATTAAGATAATATAAAATTGGGATCTTTGGCCGGGTGGTGGTGGTGCACGCCTTTAATCCCAGCACTCAGGAGGCAGAGCCAGGTAGATCTCTGTGAGTTCAAGGCCAGCCTATGTAGCTAAAGTTTTCCTGCCTGGCCCACGGTCAGGACAAATCTCTCTCACCTGCCAGTCCCACAGCTGCTCAGACCCAACCAAGTAAACACAGAGATTTATGTTGGTTAAAAACTGTATGGCCGTGGCAGGCTTCTTGCTAACTTTTCTTACAGCTTAAATTAATCCATTTCTATTAATCTATACCTTGCCACATGGCTTGTGGCTTACTGGCATCTTCACATGCTGTTTGTCATCATGGCGGCTGGCAGTGTCTCTCTGACTCAGCCTTCCACTTCTCAGCTTTATTCTCCTCCTTGTCCCGCCTACACTTCCTGCCTAGCCAATGGCCAATCAGTGTTTTATTTATTGACCAATCAGCAACACATTTGCCATACAGAACATCCCACAGCAAGCCTGGTCTACAGAGTGAGATCTAAGACAGGCACCAAAACTACACAGAAGAGAAACCCTGTCTCGAAAAACCAAAAAAAAAAAAAAAAAAAATGGGATCTTTGGAACACATAAGTTGTAAATAACATGAATAGGAAGGCCAATATTGAAAAATATAATGGGACAGTTTTCCAAACATTTCCTTTGTCATAAACAAATAAGTTCTTATTATAGCAACAACTTTTAACACTGCTTTTAAAAAGTTTTTTCCTTTGCTTCTGTAATCTCATATAACAAGTTGGTGTATTACTAGCTACTATGCTAATGTAGAAAATAAAGTAAAGCTAGTCATCAGAGGAATATGTCCAAACAATCTTCCTAACTGTAACATCAAAGGAGACAGAGGTATTCTGAAATAACCATGTGAACACAATCATATATTAGGAAATAGATACTTTAAAAGAACGTAAGTGACACTATATGAACAGCAATGATACTAGGACATAGTGACAATCCCTCTTCCAGGATTTATGACTGGTGTCTGTAGTACGTACCAGGTCTGTCTTTGGAGGATCGGTACAGTCAATAGAGAAGTAGGGTGCTGAGCTTCGGACTCCGCTGCTCTCAGAAGCTGGTTTTGGGGGTTGAGCATGCTGTCTGTATGTAGCACTTTTAGGAGTCCAACAAAACAGACTGACTGACTCTCGTACGCAGCGTTCAATGTCAATTTCTGGGCAGAAAATAAGAAAATGGAAAATCTACAGAATTTGGACTGCATTGTTAAAATAAAAAAATTCACATTTGTATATGTATATGAAATAAGATGAAAACTAAGTAGGAAAGAATCTAACAAAAATTAATGAGCATATTAATGATTGGAAGGGTGGGAGATATTTGTTTATTATTATATGCATATCTGTATTTAAATATATATACATGTCATTATGTATGGGTTTTATTTGACATTATTTATGTATGCATGAACATTTTTGTGTATTTCAGTATATCATCTAAATAACATAAAATGTTTCATTTAACAATCTTATATATTTACTCGGATAAATGTTTCTCCTTTGCAAATTAAAATAGAGGCTTGGATGTAGGAATAGGTAAACAAAAGACTCAGATGGTGATTCATTACAGCTTGTAGTAAAACTTACTAAAAGTTCCAAAGCTCTTTAGTAAATAAAACATAAGGCATTCCGAGAAAAATTGATCGAAACCTCAATGCAGGCATTTCCCCATCATTTATAATTTCCTGAGTTAAATGAGATCTTACATAGAGGTCAAATGCACTTAATTAAAATGATTTTTAAAAAGAAAAGTTTTCATAGATTTCCTTTTCTTTCTCAGCTTTGATGCAGAGGCAGTGTGTATATGTGGTCATTACTACTCTAAACCACTGTTTTTGACTGGACTATAGACGAAGACTTAACCATTTCTATAAGAGGAAGGTGGAGCAAGGCAGTAGGAATTCATGACTGAGATGGAGTCTAGCACTGACTACTTTTGTCCCTTTTCATTCTCAAGACCAGGAAGTAGACTATTCTCACTTTGTCCACAGAAGTTCAATCATGTCAGTTCAGTAGGCAACGGATAAAAATATGTGTTTAAAATCCAAACGGATAAGCTTTCTATTTTTCTAAGGAGAAGAGGAAACAGGCATGAAAGAGATTGGGTGGACAGTGTGTGGGTTACCGACCTGACTGCACGGAGAAACACCTTATTGATAAAGCACACTTCTGACAGGGGCTAGCTGGGAGAAGGTGGGCTGGCAGGTCTGGAAGGATATTTAATCCCTGCCCTGCTCGTTCTCTTTTGCTATTTACTCTGCTACATGTTTCCTGCCATTGATGTGCAACCTCACCACAGGCCCAGACAGCAGAATCAAGTAACCACAGACCGAAAGACCCGAATCTGTGAGCCAAAACCAATCTACTTTGTGATAGAGACAGAAAGCTAACAGTGCCTGTCTTATGAATTTAGAATTGTTTGTCATCATGAAGTAGAGACTCTCTGGAGAAGGAAAAATAGCACTTATCGGGTCCCTACTATCTGACATGGCTTTGTATTATATGTTCTTGGTCCACTTAATTTTCACAGTGATCCTGAAGTCAGGCCGTTCCCACTCTAGCCATTTCTGTTGGGAGAATGAGCTAAGACACTAGGAAGTAAAATGACTATTAAGTGTGTTACGCATCCTATTTAGGATGTCTGAGCTACTAAAGGATTATGGGCATCCTGATTCATTTAGATTTGGAATACAAACAGTAGTTCTGGAAAGACCAGCTACTCAATTAAGCATTACTTTATCTGCTCTTAGCAATTTTTGCCAACTTCACAGATGGTTACTTCCAAGGCTACACAAAGAGGTCAGATTTTAGATTTCATCACTCCACATGGTATTCCTATCATAAAATTCTATAAAGAAAGAATTAAACAAGACTTGAAACATAAGTGAATTTATTTGAATATGGTGTTAATACAGTGAAATGTGTTTTAAAAAAATTTCTACCATTATCAACCTGAAGACAAACACCAACTAGAAGAAAAATACATTTTTTGTTTTGTTTTGTTTTGTTTTGTTTTGTTTTGTTTTTCTGAGACAGGGTTTCACTGTGTAGCTTTGCGCCTTTCCTGGATCTCGCTCAGTAGACCAGGCTGGACTCAAACTCACAGAGATCTGCCTTGCTCTGCCTCCTGAGTGCTGGGATTAAAGGCGTGCGCCACCACCGCCCGGCGAAAAATAAAATTTTAAGAGTTGTCTCTACATGTTTACAAAGAAAGATGAACATTTTATTTTAGAAAACTTTAAACTAAAATAATTGAGATTAAATACTTATTAGCTAAAAGAAGAAATGACCAGTTATATAAATTTTATTTAATACTATGTAGTCCACAAAGAAAAAGAATTTCAGTCCATAGATTTTTTTTCTCTAGTCTTCAAATCAGTTTGACACATCTGTCATCCAGCAAAAACTTCAAATTGAGTCAGTGATCCATATCGGTGGCACAGTTCCACCTGTCACTGGCAAAGGAAAATGCCGATCTGTATGTGATGTCAAAGAATGCTCCTCACTCTGCATAAGGTGCACAGTGAACCCTGAAAGTCTGCAGAGGTCCCGCCCAGTTGGACTGTCAGTACCAGCAGAAGTTCCATTCTCCACTCACCTAACTCGTCCATCTTTAAATCTTCCCAGAGCATTTTCCCACAACTAAAATAAAATGCAAATGTATCTTATAAACTGTATGATGCGCAATCATTTTTATAGTGCAATCTCTTGTCTATAGCCCTGGTATTTTTTTTAAACCTTATATTTTTAAATTATGCACCAACCCTTGTTAGGGTCTCTCAGGTTTGAATCAAGACCCATAAGGTTTTTTGTAACTGAGTGAAATAATTTTTCTAACTCACAGGTTTCCTCAACATCACCCATCAGTATCATATCTCCCAGAAAAACTGAAATATTTTTAATGTGACAAAAAGCACATTTCACGTTTTCTTTTTTATTGATTTATCTTTTTCATACATGAGCAAAGTCAGATTAAAAAGCTCTCTCTCTTTAAGCCCTCGCTTCTTGTCTCATGGTAATGAATTGTGTCTTAGATCTACTGCATCCCTGCTTCCATGACACTCTTTACTATGATCTTTGTGGCTCTCTAATTCTCATTCATTCATTCTCTCTCTCTCTCTCTCTCTCTCTCTCTCTCTCTCTCCCCCCCTTCCCCTCCCTTCCTCTCTTCTGGAACAGGGGGTAAGACATTCATTTTCTTGATTTACTTCTTAATAGACCTCACTTTCTAGAAGCCTCTAAGAGGGTACACAGGCAGCAGCACACCTTTGCATCTATTCTGTCTCAGACGATGGCTTTACTAGCCACAGCACTTCAGGGTTGCATCCTCTTCCAAGTTAGGAAAGACTCTACTGTCATCGCTAAGAAGTAGGTGAGATTTGAATTTGAGAAAATTTGCATGTGATTTATTGCTTTTCTGTGCTTTCAAGATCTCTGGCTTCTCAAATTTTATAATGATTTAAAAAATCTACTTCACAGAGTAGGGGTTTTATGTTAAAAAAGTTTAGAAAGTACATAAACTTTAAAAATTAAAGTAGCTAGCAGTAGAGAATCCCTATACTGCTAAGATTTTTTATTTACACCATGGTTTTCGAAGAAAGGAACACTAACAATGAATAAGTTTGGGTTAACTAAACACTATTTCTTTGTGCAAATAGGAAAAGGTCACCCTATGCTTATTTAGTGCGTTTGTACAGTGACCAAGATGTATTACTAGTCCTTATGAGGAGGACTAATGGCTCAGAAACTGGGGAGTTTGCTCCAGATTTGGAGTGAGCCTTAGTTAGATCTACAAAGCTACATTCTTGGACTAAGTTTTAAAATCTTTAAACCAGACACACATTAATAAAGAATAAAACCAAATAGAGACAGAAAGAAGATCCACCAGGTATTTAATGCTCTGGAATATAGTCAGAGCTCTTTAAAGGAAAATGATAAAAGCCAGACTATAATTTATGTCTATCAATAGCAACTATATAATCAACAATGATACCTAAAGCAGAAAATGTAATATTTGTTTCTCATGGTATTTTCTTTCTACTAAAGAAACAGAACAAAAACTATCTAGATATTGGTTGGACTTGACAGATAAGGGTACTAATGTAGTTATAAATATGTCAGGGGCTTAAAAGGAAAACACTCAAGGCAAATGGACAGATGTAAAACAAAATAAAGAACCAACTTAGAACACTGCACAGGACACCAACTGAAGGAGCTGAAAGGACTTGAGGCAAATGCAAAGAACTACAGAGGGACAGGGGTCAGATTCCCAATGGCCACAGACAGGCTGCAGCACTGAAGAGCAGTGACCGTGTAAACACCGAGACTTGCTGTGGCTTCTCCAGCATGTCCAAGGCAGCTGTGAACACTACATCAAGTACACTGTGGGCTGCTGCAAGTGTACTTGTAAAATACTTATCAACAACACTGCAAGTTACAGAGGGTAAGTGAAATGACCACTTTTACAAAAATCTTACATTTTCCACCAGGTCGTACTGTATCAACTCTGTGTAAAGTGCAGTAAGCTGGAGACTACAGTCTCTAGAGAATGACCAGTATATAATTCAAAAGGTAAACTAAAAGCCAATAAAGATATTAAGATAAATTAAACAGATTATCAATTAACCATTTTCTGTATCTAGCCACATTCTTATACATGTCTGCATTCTCAGTGCAGGCCCCTTTACTTGGGGTCTTTTTACTGAGCAGAGACCTTTAAAGGCACCTCAAAGGTCACCTATGTAGAACCGGAGACCTCCTTCCACTCTGACTCAGTGTTTTCCCACTTCTAGCCCTTTCCACGAACCCCGTCCCTGGCGTTCAAGTCCCTATATTAGAGGGAACTTTTGCTGAGTAATAGCTCTTGACAGCAAATGAACCCCATAACTATGCTGATCCATCTGACTCTTGCTTGGTCAAGGGTGATATGGCCCTTTCTCCAGCTTCTCTTCTTTCTAATGCTATTTCAGTAAACAATTAAAGGTTGACTGTTATTTTCAGTTAGCATTCTTGTCATTATTCACAATTTCAACTCAGGTCCTCAGTTCACCTGAGTTCACTTCATCTCATTACAATTGAAAAAGTCTAATTATCAAAACAAACAACGCAGGAAATAAAAGCCCCAACCTGTAAAGCCTTTGGACGTTGAAAAATGAGGAAATATGGTCAGGAGATGCTGTGGAGGAGTGTACGTCTATTAGAAAGTACAAAGAAGGAAGTTTCTGGGCTGATTAGACCATTCTCTATCTTCACTGGAGTGAGACTCACATATCTGCTGACAACTGTACAATGCGCTGAATTATCTAATTCAACCTATACATCTCACCAAAATGTCTAAATAGAAGAAATCAAAACAATTTCATACTTCTTTTCCTTTAAATTTCTTTATGTGTGATATTGATAGATTAAAATGAAGATACTCGATTTTGAATTGCATATTAACTGTATAATTAACTGCATACAGCTTCAGTTTTCCAAAAAGACGAATTTTTTGTGTAAGAAAATGTTTTGCCTACATGTATATGTTTGCCATGAGCATGTCTTGTGCCAATGGAGGTGAGAAGAAGGCCCTGGATTCCCTGGAAATGGAGTTATAGATGGTTGCCAGCCACCATGAAGGTGATGGGAATTGACCTGGGTCCTCTGCAATAGCAGCAAGCTCTGAGTCATCTCTGGTCCCACAGCTTCATTTCTCATATACAAATATGTTAGGATAGGGATGGTTTTCAGTGTAATAATCTACAGGTTTCAACAACTGTTTTCCTCATTTTTAATATTATTATTTATTTTTTGAGAATTTCATACAATACATTTTGATCATATTCCTTTCCCTCCCCCAAGTCTTTCTAGATCCTACCCTGACTACCTACACACAAAATAAAAACATAACAAAGCAAGCACAAAACCCCATGAAGTTCATTTTGTATTGACCAACTCCTCCTGAGCATGAGGTCATGTACTGAGTATGCTTGGTATTAAACCTGGTGTCACCCCACTGAAGAAAATGGATTTTCCCATTCCTGGCAGCTAAAATTGCAAATCTCTTGTTGGCTAGAGGTGGGACTTTGTGTCCACTTCCCCTTCTCATTATTGGGATTTCATCTGGTTTGAACTTGTATGGGTTTTATGCAAACTGTCACAGTCTCTGTATGTTTATATGTGCATCGGGCCCCCAACAACTAGCATTTTGAAACACAGAATTTGTAAAAAGAAGACAGTACAAACTCTAAGTACTGATATCTTATGAAAATTCTAAAAATACTACAATAGGACTCTATACCAGACAGGCTATAACAGGCTTAACTTACTAGCAGAAAACACAATGAACAGAATAAAATATCACACCACAGAGCACCCTCTACACAGAAAAGTGCACAACACTCTGAGGGTGGTAGCCCCGTTATCATCCTTTAATGTCTTCAGATGAAGAATAACTACAATGAATAGTTACAGTATGATAGAGATTCAAAGAAAGACACATTGACCTTCAGGAGCGCAGCAGCCCACGTTTAAGGACTGCTTGTGAGGAACAAGGTCTGTCCTGCGAGGAGTATGAGCAAGGACAGAACATGGCATTAGAGCACGAGAGGATCTAAGGCACTGCATATCACTTAGGTTATTGCCATGTAGTTCATTTTGGTGAAGAGCCCAATTCAATGAAATCTCTTTTACCGTATTCTTGAATGTACTCCAGGACATCTCTCTTCCTATTTCTTAGTGCACAGCATTTTGAAGGTGCCCACCTCATCTTCCACACCATAGCTGGAATCATTTTTCTAAAATGCACATAATATCCTATACTTTTTCTTCTTATCACTTTCAGATCACATACAGAGTAATGGCCAGGTTCTTCAGCATGTCAAGCAATGCCCCTAACTAGCACTCTGCCAGTGGCACCAATTTTTGTCACCATCACTACCACAGCACAGCCAGCTCGGCTGTCTCTATCTTTCATCCCAACCCTAGTCCCTTCATTTGCCTCCAACCTGCATTACAGTGATGTGCCGTTTCACATCTGTATTGTCTTTGTGCTACTTTCTCAGCTCCCAGTCTTTTATCACCATCCTGTACACAAATTAAGATATCTTATTTATCTCTACACCCCAAGTGCACAGTACAATGCATGCCTCTCAGAGAGTAAAGTTTGCTAAGCATGTGTTAAACAAATAGCATAGGTATCCTAGACAGTGAGCAAAGATTTTTTTTTTTACAGACCGTTCACAGGCTTTGGATGCTTCTCAGCTTGCGAACACTGAAGCAAAGCTGCTGTGTTTGCTCGGTGCTAAGCATTACTGGATGTTGTCCAGTCACAATGAGATTCTTGCCCTGTCATTTTGTTCTCCATGTGGCATTTTTATAGTCCTCATCTATTGGGGCTTAGCCTTGCTGACATTGATGCAAATAAGATCTTTGAATTATTTGTCCCTCTTATAAACTCTTCTTCACATAGGTAGATCATGTCGACATTGAACAACCTGAAGGGAACAACACCCTTTCATAGTTTTGAGGAGATGGGGGAAGAAAGAACTACTTGATATTTATAGCATTATATTCTCTTTAACTAGGCTACTTTCAATGGAAGCTGTTTTACACAAACCTAGCCAGTTATAGACTATTTTGCACTCTAATCTTCAAATTATGCTGAGGTTTCTGAAAACTTGGGACTGGTTCTAACATGTATCACTACTATTTTAGTTCATGCTCTGTTTTCAAGGTAATTACAAAACACTGGCCCACCCTGACTTCAGTTTTCATTAGTTATTGACATAGAAGGAGTGTTTCTTTTATTCACATGGATGTGTACCTGCATAAACCTATCTGAGGAGATTTGAAGTTGATGTCCACTACTGTGCTCCATGTTACTGACTGAGGCAAGGTATCCTGCTGAACCCAGAGCTTATCAACTACAGCTAGTCTGATTAGCCAGTGTGCTCACAGGTTCCCGTTTCTGCATCCTGAAAGTTAGAATTACACGTGGTTAGTATATCTGTCCAGTTTTTACAGGGATTCTGGGGATCTGAACTTCAGTCCTCATCCTGTGTGGCAAGTGCTTTATCTATTGAAAAATCTCCCCAGCCCCCACTTTTATGTTTTAAGAGCACTTCTTATGTCACTGTTATGAAAAATTTTCTGGCTTCCTGAAGTCACAATATGGTAACCTTTACCAACGCTGTTACTGGCTTTGTATGTTCCCAAATTATTTATTTTAGCTTAGAAATGATGCACTATAAGATTTAAAAAATCTCCCATTTTCCATAAATAAGGCCGCAGTTGTATCTCCTTTGCTCCCTTAACAAGGCTGAATATAAACTGACATTTTGCACACACACAAAAAAGACTTTCATGACGTTTTATTTCAGTGGCCATACAATCATGTCCCATGCCCTCCCCCCAAACTCCTCAAACTAACTGCTTTTTCATTTATGCTTTACAATTTTTAATCTCAAAATAATGTCATATGCCATCTGAATGTATCCTTAAGTTACCATGTAATTTTCAGGAGTGGGTAGAAGAGAAGGGGCACAGATAAAATCTATAGTTTCTTTTATGCTCATCCCCTTGCAATTCCAAGATGTTCAATAGTGACAGACATAGACATGCACAAATATCATGAAGTACAGGCTCAAAATGTGAATAGTTAATAGATTCAGAGTTTTGAAGAAACGAGCATGACCTTTATAGGCAGAACTGTCACTGAACGATCATAAGAACAAGTTGTTTTCTCTAGATCATGGAGACCTATCAGAGCATTTCCAAGAGGACACTCTGCTTTACTCAAGCTGAAGCTTCTGGAGCAGGCAGAAGAACAACAATGCTCCGTGAGTATCAACATAGAATTCACATTTTTGTACCCGATATTACTTTCAACAATATTTTTATTTGTTTCAAAGATATTGAAGAGTAAATATCTCTACAAATATTTTTTAAAATATCTCATGTGTCCACAATGATGCTTTTCTGTCTGTATTTTCTATTCTCTTTTTGAGCCAGCTCCCCCTTGGTTCTAATCTATACAAAACATTCACAAGTTGTGGCTCTTTTTAGTACTTTCTTTTATTTAGAAAATTTTCCTCTTTTCATTTTGTACCCTGTGGTGGTTTGAAAGAAAATGGTCCCCAAAGGGAGTGGTACTATTAGGAGGTGAGGCCCTGTAGAGTAGGTATGGCTTTGTTGGAGGAAGTGTGTCACTGTGCAAGCAGGCTTTGAGGTTTCATATATGCTCAAGATACCACACAGTGTCTGAGACCACTTCCTTTTGTCTGCAAGTCAAGATGCAGGACACCTGCCTGCATGCATGCTACCATGTTGTACTATGATAATAATGGACTAAACCTTTGAACTATAAGTGAACCACCACAATTAAATGTTTTTCCTTTATAAGAGTTGCCATGGTCATAATGTCTCTTCACAGCAACAGAAACCCTAAGACATACTCCCAAGTCACTTAAATTAACACAGAGGTCAAACATTGGCACTCTATTAGCTATAATCATTAATATTTGGCTCAAATCTTATAGGGGTTAAGATTTGTGATATTGCGTACTTCCTGGAGTATATAAATATTATTGTAACCTATTTTGGGGATGTAGCTCAATTAGAGAGTGCTTATCTAACTTGCAGGGAATCTTGGGTTCATTCCACAGTACCACATGAACTAGGCATGGAGGCCACACCTCTAAATTCAGCACTGGGGAGGTAAAGGCAGGAAGGTTAGGAACTCAGTGTCATCGTTGGCTATATTTCAATTTCCTGGCCAATAGGGAAACATGAGGGCCAGTCTCATAAAAAATATGTCATTGTAACCTTATTTCATTTATATATTCCTAAGTGAAAGAATCTGTAAGTTGACAACTGAAAGCTTTTCATTTATATAGTTAAAAATCCTTAAAATTCTTTTGAACCTTGGCATACAACTGTAGCAGGTCTATATTAAGTTGGCAAAGGCTTTGGTGCACCTATAGTTCTTTGATAGCTCTTTTGTTATATTAGGTACTGAACACTGGAAAAGTCGTATTTGAGGACTGTCTGTTCACTGATAGCTGTCCTAAGTCACAGCACTGATATCATGTCTCCTCATTGGTTAAGCATTTTATATTTGTATCTCTGATATTTCTGATTAATACATGAAAATGTTTTAGCTAAAACATTAAATTGGTTTATGCTTTTGACCAAATGAATGTTTGTCTTCTAATAAAGAAGCCTTCTGCTCTCAGAGAATAAATTCCCTCAAACTCCATATCACATACAGTGATGAAGTGTAAAACTGAGAATTCAGATATCCAATATATCTAAATACACACAGAAAGAATCAGTTTAAATGATCAAATTACTATTAAGCATGCATATTATTGTTTTCTATTTATAATCTACTGTATTTCTTCTTCTAAAATGAATAAAATGGAAATAGTAGTAGTATACATACACACGTGACCCCACAATGGCATAGATGGAATCCTGAGCCTGTGTGTAGGCAAGTGTGTGGTGATATTTTATTTGTGCTTTAACAAATAATGCTTGCCTGGAATCAGATGAAAAAGCCAGCTACTATGTTAAACATAGAGGTCAGGCAGTGGTAGCACACACCTTTAATCCTAGCATTCAGGATTCATCTGGATCTCTGTTGAGTTCAAGGCCACACTGGGAACAGAGCCAGGAGTGATGGCACAAGCCTTTAATCCCAGCACCAGTTAACCATAGAGGTCTGGAGGTCTATACAGACAGACAGGAAGTGATAGAACCATGCGGAAAGAGGAAGTGATGTAGCTGGGTGGAGAGAGGAAGTAAGATGGCAGGGCACAGAAAGGTATATAAGGTGTGAGTATACAGGAAGTAGCTTTCTTGGGCTGAGGAGTTGGTAAGGTGAGGTTGGCTGTGGCTTGTTCTATCCCTCTGATCTTTCAGCTTTCACCCCAATATCAGGCTTGGGTTTTTTATTAATAAGACTGTTTGGCAATTCATGTTACACAAGTGCTCTATCTCTGAGCTACATACCCAGCCCTTCAAAAACACTTTTAATAGTTAAAATATCCATCAGTTAAAAATCTCAAATTTGTACTTATTTTGAAATATGAGCTTATTTATTTGAAGTTTGTATAATAACATCAGTTCAGGAGTGAAGTGACAACTACTGAGAGGGATAACCAGAACACAGAAAAACTAGACCACTCTAAAGTATGTAGAAATGTGATTTCTGGTATCTATTCAAGTATAATGAATGGTGCCTACCATCCACACACTGGCATGTAGGGACAGAGTACTGAACTTGGATTTATGACTTAGAAGAAGGAATTTTCTTATTTTTACAGGTAACATAACCTCTTAAATAACAAAACAATTTATCTGGGTGAGTGTCGTGGTTTGAATATAACTGGCCTCCATAAGCTCATAGAGTGGCACTATTAGGAGGTGTGGCTTTACTGGAGTAGGTGTGACCTTTTTGGAGGAAGTATGTCACTGTGGGGGTCGGTTTTGAGATCTCATATATGCTCAAGTCTTGCCCAGTATCTCAGACCACTTCTTGTTGCCTGTGGGATCAAGATGTAGCTCCTTTTCCACTCTCAGCTCCTTTTCCAGCACCATGTCTGCCTGCTTGCTGTCATGTCCTATCATGATGAGAATGGACTACACCTCTGAAACTGTAAGCCATTAATGAGATGTTTTCCTTTATAAGAGTTGCCATGGTCAAGATGTCTCTTCATAGCAACAGAAACCCTAACTAAGAGAGAAGTCGGTTCTAGGGACTGGGGTATTGCTGTGATAGGCCTAACCATGTTTTTGTTTGGAGGAATTTGGACTTTGGTACTTTGAGTTAGGAAAGCAGTGGAATGCTTTAAGCTGTGCTTAGTGGGCAATACTAGTAGGAGCATGGAACATTTGAACTGTAGGGACCTGGTTCAAGAGGTTTCAGAGGAGAAGAATTTTAATGTCTTGCCTAGAGATTGTCCTTGTGATATTTTGGTGAAGGAAGTGGCTGTCTTTTGCCCTTGTCCAAAGAGTTTGCCTGAGGCTAAAGTGAAGAGATTCAGATTCTATTGGAAGAGAAAATCTCAAAACAGCCTAGTATTGATTTTGTTATGTGGTTATTACTGGTCACTCTTATACAGATTTATAATGAAAAGGATCAAGTTGAACATGGAAAAATATAAAATGTACAATCTGAAGAGAAAAGGAGCACCAGGAAGTGGAATTGTTCTAAGTCCTGTATTCAGGGAGATAAATAGATTAAGAAATAGAATAGAAGGGGTGGTGACCTCAGGGCAAGATCCCACCTAGCTAAGTTTCCAACTTATGAAGAGGAATTAAAGAAAAGCTTAGAGTTGGGTGTGGTGTGGTAGTGCACACCTTTAATTCCAGCACTTGGAAGGCAGAGGCTGGTAGATCTCTGGTTTGAGGCCAGCCTGGTCTACAGATCCAATTTCAAGACAGTCAAGTTTAGGTGGTGAAGAAAACCATTGAAAACAGAAATTTGGAAAAGATATAATTGAACGAGGGGGCCATGTTCCAGCCTTAGAAAGCAGCAGAACTTGGAAGCTTTGGCCACAAGGTTCTGGAGTTAAGGATAGAAGAAAGGTGCTATGGAAATTGTCTTCATGACTAAGGAAAGCTGCTGAGGCCAGGTATGTGTCAGGGGTGTCCCTGAATGGAGGCTTAGAGAGGCCATTTCATGAAGCTATGCAGTTGAAGCCTGGATTGCCTTGGAGACTCCAAGATGTTGGAGATGCCAGAGCCATGGGTTACTTGCCAAGGAAAGCTGCTAACAGGGGTGGAACCAGCCCAAGAGAAAGAAGTGTGCTGCAGTCAACAAAGCTGAAAAGAATTGGAGATCTGAAGAGTGTTTTGACACCAGACTTGAAGATGCAGAGTTTGGAATTTGCCCAGCTGATTTTCTGTCTTGCTTTGGTCCATTATTTCCTCACTGTGCTCTGTTCCTACATTTTGGAATGGTAATGTATATCCTTATTATATGTTGGAAGTATGTGATCTGTTTTTTGATTTTGATTTTATAGGGTATTATAGACAAGAGATTGCATGGATCTCAAAAGAGACTTTGAACTTTGGATTTTTAAACATTGTTGAGACTATGATAAACTGTGGGGACTTTTGAAGTTGGACTAGATGCATTTTGCATTATGATATTGTTACAAGTTTATGGCGACCAGGGAGTGGAATGTGGTGGTTTGAATGTGATTGGCCCCCATAAGCTCATAGGGAGAAGCATTATTAGTAGGTGTGGCTTTGTTGTAGTGGGTATGGCCTTCTTGGAGGAAGTATCACTGTGGGGCTGGGCTTTTGAGGTCTCACATATGCTCAAGCCATGCCCAGTGTCTCAGTCCACTTCCTGTTGCTTTTAGATCAAGATGTAGAACTCTAAGCTCCTTCTGCAGCACCATGTCTGCCTGCATGCCACCATGTCCTGCCATGATAATGGACTAAACCTCTGAAACTGTATGCTACCCAATTAAATGTTTTCCTTTATAAGAGTTGCCATGGTCATTGTGTCTTTTCACAGCAATAGAAACCTTAGCTAAGACAGTGGGGAATGAATCTACTTCAAGAGAAATTAAGTTGAACAGAGTGTTCTCAATAACACTGGGGGCTTAATTAGTGTGGCAGTTAGACTGAGATATCCCTCCAAAGTCATAGGCTAGGAAGATTTGGTCCTCAGTTTGTAGTGCAGTTTGGGAGGTTTAGGATGTGTGCCCTTGCCGAAGGAAGTAAGTCACTGGGAGTGCTGTGGATATCACTGTATAAATAAAATGCTGATTGGCCAGTGGCCAGGCAGGAAGTATAGGCGGGACAAGCAGAGAAGAGAATTCTGGGAAGTGGAAGGCTGAGGCAGCCGCCACCATGACAAGCAGCATGTGAAGATGCTGGTAAGCCATGAGCCACGTAGCAAGGTATAGATTTACAGGAATGGGTTAATTTAAGATAGAAGCCTGCCACGGCCATACAGTTTGTAAATAATATAAGCATCTGTGTGTTTATTTTATAAGTGGGCTGTTGGACTGCCGGGGCTTGGTGGGACTGGAGAGAAAACTCCAGCTACACTGGGAGAAGTAAGTCTGTGAGAGTTTAGCAACTCAAGCCACTGAAGGTTGTCCTCTCTGCTTCATGCTTGCCATTCAAGATGTGAGCCCTCAGCTTCTGCCCCAGATGCCATGCCTGCTGCCTGCTGCTTCCACTCGGCTATCAGGGACTCTAATGCTTTGGATCTGTAAGCCCAAATAAACTCTTCTATAAGTTACCTTGGTCATAGTGTTTTCTCACAGTAATAGGAAAGTTAACTAATCCAATTAAGTTGTTTTCATATACTGAACACAAATGATAAAATGTCTAGGATTTCTTTTTCTAAGGCTTAAAATAAGCAGATAATGTCTACTGGACATTCAGTACTCATAATGTTATACTTTCACAGTTTCAAACTAAGAAACATTAACCTTGTACTATGTGTACAGCAAATTCAAAGTAGCCTTTTTAATGCTATGCTACATAAAGCTATTGTTTTTCCTCTATGATATGTAGCAAGATAAAAATATAACACTTGACTATAAAAACCATCATCTCACTATCATGAAGGGTTTAGTATTAATTCTATTGATAGTTATTATAATTGGACATTTTGGAATTTATTTCTACCAGGCAATAACATTGGGAGGATAGCAATTAATGAATATTGAAGAGTTATTAATAAGTAAATAGTTATTTAACTTACCTTTGTTCTTTTCCTCCTTTATAATGACACCTCATAACCGACTATCACTAGTAGTGTCTAAATATATGTAACCTACATATTTTTGATTACTAGCATCCATCAGCATTTATGCTAGTAAACGGACCTAAGAAGAATCCATTATGGGCCTGTATGAGTCTGACCTCTTTCCTGGTTCCTGCCAATCATACTCTCCTGCTCTGACAAGCATGCCACTAAGTGTATGCATACACTCAGAATCTATCTCACAGAAACACAGGGAAGCCAGATTTTTGGAATTTTCTAAGTGGACAGCCTAATAAAGGTTTAGGGTCTCATTATACCTATGTAGATAAAAAGTACCACCATTGGGTTAGGATCTCATTACACTCATGTGGATGAAAGTACCACCCACTTTTATATCAATACATTATTTGCTATTTGGTTGTTAAACTTCTACTCTCTACAATAAAGATTATCATATATATGAAAGCAAATGCCATAATAAAACCTTTGACTTTGTATGTGAATTTGAAAAATAAAAACCAGCAAATAAAACACACACATATAATGCTAGCATTCCTTATATTTTTCCATATCTTCCTTTCATTCTTAAAAATAATTTTTATTGTTTTAATATTTCTTTTAATGTCTAAGTCATTATTTGAATTTCAGTGTAAGCTGAGTCCTCTAATGCAGACTCCTCAGTTTCCCTCTATAGTTCTTTTTTTTTTTTTTTTCCAGACAGGGTTTCTCTGTGTAGTTTTGGTGCCTGTCCTGGATCTCATTCTGTAGATCAGGATGGCCTCGAACTCACAGAGATCCGCCTGCCTCTGCCTCCCGAGTGCTGGGATTAAAGGCGTGCACCACCACTGCTGCATTTTGTGTATTATTTTAGTAGTCACCATAACATTATAGCACAAGTTATCAGCACTTCAATGAAAGCTTTCTTATATGGAAAGGTTTCTCTTTCCAGTGAGATCAAATAAGTTTTAATAGTTCACATGGCATCTTAGGGTTACTTTTGCTATGATGAAACATCATGACCAAAGCAACTTGGAGAAAAAAGTGTTTATTTATCTTACACATCCATATCACTGTTGATTATCAAAGGAAGTAGGACAGGAACTCAAATATTGGGAGGAATCTGGAGGCAGGAGCTGATGCAGAGACTATGGATGGGTGCTGCTTACTGGCTTGCTCTCCATGGCTTGCTCAGCCTGCTTCCTTATAGGACCCTGGACTACCAGCCCAGAGATGGCATGACCCACAATGGGCTGGGCTCTTCCACCTCAATCAATAATTAAGAAAATGCCTTACAGGCTTGCTTATGGCATGGTCTTATGGAGGCATTTTCTCCATTGAGACTCCCACCTCTCTGATTATGCTATCATGTGTCAAGTTAACATAAAACTAGCCAGTACACATGACAAATATGCTGTGATATGAACATAGCTCCATCTCACTCTGCAGACCATACTTTTCCACAAGCAGCATCATACTACAAGTTTCCCAATTCACACAGTTGAGGATGATGGAACTAGACTCAAACTCATGTATGTCTTGACTTCTAAGTGTGTGGGTGCTATACCCTATAAAAGCTATCTTGAAGCAAATAAGGATGTTCTTTCTAGTCATAAAATACAATAGCATATTGGGACATTCTTGGTAGAAGCTAAAACTGATGACTTTTCTGTTCACAACTTACCACTGAATAGTTCTCTATTATTATGGATAAGATCTAGAATAGTGAATTTGATTCATCAGAGTCTAGTTAATTTATTCTGCTTACTTATGTAACTTCTGTGGGATTTCCCTGCAACAACACATATTTAGTGAGTTAAACTCAATGTTGATCCTGGCCTTAAAATTATAAGTATAATATAGTTAGCCCATCTATCCTTTGTGGGTATACTAGAAAAACAATTTGTTTCAAAAAGTGTTCAACACTTGTATCATCTAACACTTTGAACCTGTTAGTGTGTGTGTGTGTGTGTGTGTGTGTGTGTGTGTGTGTGTGTGTGTGTGTTGGTCTGCATTCACAATTTAGGGCTGTCCATGGCCTCTTCCAAAATTCTTCAAGCACAGATGGGAACTCAGTATGCTGAAAAATGAAATCTCTTTAAAATCTATGTGAGAAAAACATTCCACCCAAGAACAATACGAGTAAAAACAAACCATGGGTTACTTAAGGGTCAAGTTTGTACCAAAACTTTTTATGCTTCTTTAGAAAGGTCATGTATTTCTTAGTAGCTTTTCTCTGTAATAACAATCACATACAGTGACTAGTGATGAGCAAGAATAACAGCACAGTGGGTCGGGGCAATTCACATGGGTAGAAAGCATCCTGTTTTCAAACTACTAATATCCTTTCTTGCTTCAAGATAGCTTTTATAGAACTACTGAGTTCTAACACATGTAAATGCTAACTTTTCTACTTGTTGGAGTTGTGCTAGCACTGGTCACTAATTTGCCCACAAAACACTATCACAGATACTTTCACTGGCATTTCTGGGAACACTTATGCTTGGGAGGAAAGCAGCTAAATTTACTTGATTTGAAAATGCACAATCAGCATTTCTAATATGCTTATTTTTATAACTAACCAAAAAAAATCTTTTAATCCTAATCAATCATCCCCTGTTTACTGTGGCAAGCTGGGGATGACAAGAAAACATCTGTGGGGCACAGACAGCTTCTGAGTTTGTGAAATTTGCTTCTTTGTCCCTATTCAGACCAACTCCCCAAACCCCACAAAACCTTGATTATGACCATCTCCTAGAAAAAAAATTAAAAAAATCAAACCCATAACTATTATTTGTTAATATAAGAAATAACTTATTTTAATTAAATTTGATGAATTGGATGACATTTTAATTTGTGAAATAGTAAGAAGGGGGGGTTTTAAATTATTGCAAGGCTTTTATTATGTTATTTTTTTCCTCAAAAAATGAAGACCTTTAACAGAAAGATGGTAGAGTAGAAAATATATCCACTAAATATAAATATAAGGTAGATAGCAGATTCCTTATTTCTATTGAAAGTGCCTAATAAATACATAATCTTAAAAGGATCACTAGTCCTTTGTTTGGTGTTCAGGGACTTTATCACAGACAGTTTTAAGTGTGCTTGCTATTACATCCTTGTCTGAAAATATGGAGGGCAGCAGTAGAACCAGCAAAAAACATGGTACCAGAAATCTGCTGTAAAAAAGTAAAATTTTGGTATTTTTTAAAAAAAGATTTATTTATTCTTATTTTATATTTTATGTTTATGAGTGTTTGTTTGCATGTGTGTATGTGTACCACATGTGTGCTTGGTGCCCACAGAGGCAGGAGGAGGGCATTGGATCCTTTAGAACTAGAGTTACAGATGGTTGTTAGCCATCTGTTAGCCAGTGCTGGAAACCAAATCTGGGTCCTCTGCAAGAGCAACAAGTGCTTGTAATTGCTGAGTCTTCTCTTCAGCCCAAATTTTGTATCTTAAAAACATTGAGTTTCTTCACAAAGTAGCTTTACACACTTTACAGATATATTACATCTTAGGTAGCCACATAGACTATCTTTTCAGCATCATGAATCAAACCATAGTTGTCTTCTGTAGTTTTTCATTGAAGCATTCAGCCCAAGGGTTTCAAACTTCCCCTTGTGAATATGTTACACAGCTTAGTCATTATCTTCTATTACATAATATATTTCTATAGAGTTTGACTTGTTTTCTTAAAAGGACGGTGTTTCCTGTTCTTAAACTGTCAAGTTGTTACCAAGCAGCTGTGGCTAGGAGGGAGCAAAGTTCCATGTGAATACCATCCTTATATAAACACATTCTCAAACACCTTCCTGAGTGGCCTTTATTTACTCTCCTTCAGCTGAAGATAAATGGCTGAGTCCTAAGCAAAGGGTAAATATGCTACTCCCCCACAGCCATGATCTTTTACCCTTTTGGTGGTATTACTGTGATGGGAATAATCCACAGTGGCTTAGTATGACCTACATTAGTTTCTGCATTCTTGAGCTAGCAAAAAGCACTGATTATCTTGACAGTGAAAACGGGGTCCAAGCAGAAGAGATTCTGAAGGCTGGATGATCCTCTCAAATGGCTAAGATAGCTCATTATTTTACAGTCAAAATTGCATGAAGCGATTCCTTCATTTAGCCACATACCTGGTAAGTCAGAGAAGAGAAGGATACATTCATTGAAGCCATTAGCCAAAAGCCGGTCCCGCAGCTGCTGGAGGATGGCTACTCCAATACAGAACGGGAAAGAGGAATTTCCAAGTAGTAATGTATCCCAGAGGTGGAAAATTTTGTGCAGAGGAAATACATCTGTAGAAAGAGTTTATAAAATGTACTTAAACAAAAACCAAATTTATAAAAAATATAATAGCTGCATTATTAGATATATGAGTATTATTACTTCAAGGTCAAGGTTGTTAATTTTAAGAGCTAAAATGTTAAACTGTGCTGATAAAATGCTTGACTATGGTGGTATTGTGTTCCCCAAAATATTGTGCACCCTAATAAACTTATCTGGGGTCAGAGAACAGAATAGCCGCTAGATACAGAGGCTAGAAAATGGTGGCATGCACACCTTTAATCCTAGGAAATCCGTTTGGATCTCTGTGAGTTCAAGGCCACATTGGAAACAGCCAGGCATGGTGACACACACCTTTAATCCCAAGAAGTGAGCCTTTAATTCCAGGAAGTAATGGCAGAAAGCAGAAAAGTATATAAGGTGTGAAAACCAGGAACTAGGCTGGTTAAGCTTTTAGGCTTTAAGCAGCACAGTTCAGCTGAGATCCATTCTGGATGAGGACTCAGAGGCTTCCAGTATAAGGAAACAGGATCAGCTGAGGAATTGTCAAGGTGAGGTAGCTGTGGCTTGTTCTGCTTCTCTGATCTTCCAGCATTCACCCCAATATCTGGCCTCAGGTTTGATTTTATTAATAAGTACCTTTAAGATTCATGCTACACTTGACTATAAATTTTTTTAAAGGATTTTTATTTGTGCGCGCGTGTGTGCATGTGAGTGTGTGCGTGCGTGTGTGTGTGTGTGTGTGTGTGTGTGTGTGTGTGTGTTTGTGTGTGTTTGTGTGTGTATGTGTGTGCACATGCATGCAAATGTCTGTGGGTCTATGGAGAACATTAGACCTCCTCGAGCTTGAATTACAGGTAGCTGTGAGCCACCCAAACTGGGAACCAAACTGGTTCTCTGCAAGAGCAGCAAGTTCTCTTAACTACTCAGCCAACTCTCTAGCCCCTGATTCTGTCAACTTACAGCTTCCTAAGGCCCTTTAGTAAACTATTATCAGATGGGTCAGACATTACATTTTCTGACTCCCATTAACAATTAATATATTTATCCAATTCAGAATTTCTCCTATAACTTTTAGTAACGTTATCTACACAAGTTTATATCTATAGTTGAACTTTAGAATTGCTGTATGTATAAGATAATATTTTCATTGTGTATCATAAACAATTGTTTTATTAAATTCCCACCAAAATTCTATTAATTAAAAAATGTAACTTCTTTCTCACTTTATAGTACTGTGAATATCTTTCTACACTATTTCAAATGTTATTTCATTTATCCTGTGTACTGCATTTAAGCATGGCTGTCCACTTCCATTATAGTCACTGATAAAATGTATAGTAACTGATTAAAGCATTACATAGTCATATAACATGATTAATTTTTAGAGGATTCCCAGTTTAGAAAGTAAAACCATGAGTTAATAGAGAACATCTAGAAAGCCAATTCAGCTGAAAACTGGACTCAAAAACATGATGTAAATTCTATAGTTGATGTTGAATTCTCTTCTTAAAAAGGAATAAAGCTGTATATGACATGCAAAATAGATTTTAATCCTTTCCAATGTCTTTTTAATTTTTAAGGCCAGAACAGTTGAAATTACTGTCTGTAAATGACATCATGTTAAAATTTTATAAAGATGCACAATACATTTATTTAATATTCTCATAAATTTAGAATTCTGAGGAAGAGTGAGGCTGTGCTTTAGATAACACTGCAGAAGAAATGGTACTTACGAGTGAACATGGTAAGAAACCAAGGGATGGCATAGAGCTGTGAGTGGACCAGGAGCACAGGACATGGACGAAGAGAAAGTAAAAGGCATAATTAGAATGATCACCAAACTTAATGGTTTAAAACACTGTTTTGTTCTATTCCACTTAATAAAATATGAAAGAATGCAGGTAACTATAGTTATTATCATGAATACATTATTATATTTACCAATGAGTATGCTTATGGCCATGGCCAAACCAAATGCAGTAATAGTAAATAAATTTTAAGTGCATAGTTTTTAGCTGTAGAAAAATTATTTCTCAGATTTTTTTTTTTTTTTTTTTTTTGGTTTTTCGAGACAGGGTTTCTCTGTGTAGTTTTGCGCCTTTCCTAGGACTCACTTGGTAGACCAGGCTGGCCTTGAACTCACAGAGATCCGCCTAGCTCTGCCTCCCGAGTGCTGGGATTAAAGGCGTGCGCCACCACCGCCCGGCTATTTCTCAGATTTTAAAGTTCCTTATGAAAGTTAATCTCATATGTTAAATTGACAGAATATCAGGATGTTCAGATTAGTGATTACACATTATTTTGGGTTGCATCTCTGAGCAGGCTTTTAGGTGGAACTAACTTTTGAAAAAGTGCTAAGTGGATTGCCCTCCCAGTGTGAGTAGGCATCACCTAGTCCACTAAGAATCCTGGAGAAGGAGAGTTCAGGAAGAATTAATGCCCCCTTTCTGTTCTGCCTCTCTACTTGGGCTGGGCATTTCATTTCATCTGCTCCTGTTCTTGGACTGGGACTCTTCATAGCAAGTCTTAAAAATAAAGATAATTTGTGAGTGAATACAGGCTACAATTAAAACAAAGGCTTAGACTACCTACTTAGATAAATATCCTTTCAGCACCTATCAATTATAAATTTATGAGGGGAGTAGCATACCATCTTGGCATTGTATACACAAGAGTATGTACACTATCAAAGGCCAGTCAAGAACTAAAAGTAAAATTATATAGTTCATTAAAATATAAATACTATAGCAAAACAATAAACATTGATTTCTACATCATCTCTGACTTAAGCTGACAGGCTGAGACTTCTTTCCAGAGATGTTGCAAATGTAAACAAGGAAGCTCAGATAGATATGTGGCTTCCTAGCAATTAGTTTGCACTATAAAAAACAATAAGATCTAACAAAGTATAAGTTCTATATCTTAATTTAAATTTAAAAACATAAGGGTGATTTAATTTAAGGGCATAACATCCATTATATTACTGCTGATCATTTTGATGAGAGCCAATTGTTTTTCATTAAGAATCTTTGGTCAAATTTTATTAGTGCTTATTATCACATGCTTTGTATAATTCATTCTGAGCACTTTCGTTCATTCACCCAACATAAAATGTTTTGTACTTCTGCAGAGGAAGTAGCTATGTGGTACAACAGCAGAGCTACTGGCTAGGGTGTTAATGGCAAAGCTGCAGAAGCTGCTGGCCTCATTTTACCAAGATGGGAACTTTCTTGTGGGTAAAGGTTACTTCACTCTTTTATTTATTTATTTATTTATTTATTTATTTATTTATTTATTTATTTATTCACTCTTATTCATTTATTCATTCATTTATTCATTTATTCATTTATTTATTTATTTATTTATTTATTTATTTATTTATTTATTTATTCAACAAATAGGACTGAACACTTGAGGCAGGCCAAGACTGTTAGCAGACACACAGGACAGGGCAGCGACCAGGTAAGTCATAGCTCTAAGATCTATGGAGCTGAGAGTAAAGAGCAGCATTTATTCATTTCATAGTTTCTCATTTCATTCCAGTCAGGTTTTTAACTGTATTCACCAAAGAAACTGTTGCCCTGGCCATTGATGGCTTCCATGTTGCTAAATCTCTGTTAATCCTTTTTTTTAACCACTCCAAAAGGTCAGACATTGTTGACCACACCCACTTTATGAGAACATATTTTCTTTACTTGACTTCTAGACAACACATTGATATAGTTTTCTTCTAGCTTTTTTTTTTCACTGCTGCTTATCCATTTTGTTTGTTTGCTTGCTTCTCCCCCAACCCCGAAGTTTCTCTTCATCCTTCTGGTTTTTAAACGCAGTACTGTTACAGTTCAGTTCCTAGAAACTTTATTTTTTTTTCTATTTTCTTCAAATACTGATTGTAGTATGAAGACTGGCAAATTTTCAATTCTACTCCAAGCCCTCTCCCACAAATTCCAAACATACATTTCAAAATGTCTATTCTATCTATCTTTCTTTCTCTCTCACTCTCTCTTTCTTCACTTGAACTCTTGAAACTTCCTCCAAACTCTGTACCTCCAAACACACGTTTCTACATCTACATTTCTACATTTAAGTTAAGAGCACTTAAGCACTTAGCACCACTTGCTAAGATAAAAAACACTTTTGCAATCGTTCTTGACTCCTCTCTTCTTAAACACCTTGTATCGGCCACCAGCAGACTTGCTGTTCTCTCCTCAAAATACTTATCTGTGAGTAGTGAGAACTTTTCACCACCTCTACTGCTAACATCCAGATCAGGCCACCACCATGTCATGCCCTGCTTATTCCACAGCTATGACAAACCCACTGCATTCTGTCCTTCCCTGCTCTTGGATTTCAGCCAGCAAGGTGTCAGAATGATCTTGTTATGAAATTATATTAGGGATCACTATTCTATTCAAAACCATCTTGTTTCTTTGTGGTGCTAAAATAAAGTCAATGGTGATGATGTATCTGTAATACTCAAAGTCTTCTTCCCTCCATATCCTACCACGTGACCTCATGTTTGCTCATTGTGCTCCATTTACAGTGGATAATCCTTCAACATCTCTGGTATATATTAAAAATATTTCATGTATGAGAATTTTGCCATGATGTGTCATGTATACCATGCAAGTACCTGGAGGCCAGGGGAGAGAGTCAGATCCCCTGAAACTGGAGTTACACAGGATTGTGAGCCACCATATAAGTACTGGAAAAAGAATGTGGGTCCTCTGCAAAAGTTAACTGCCAAGCCACTTCTCTAGCCCCATTACTTATCTCTTTATCATATATTTCTACAAAAATGTGAAGGCTCAGGTGTTTGTAGTATTTACCCCTTTAATATATCCAGGGGATATAATAATACATAGCATATAATAGGCACCCAAATATTTGTTTAAACAATGAAGGAAATATAAAATAGAGATATCCAGAATCTAGAATCAAATGCTCCCGAGATGGTACTTTCAAACAGCATGAAAGAATGAAGAAAGGACCCAGTCTCTGACTACTACTGGGAAGAATATTTTCATATTAAATACAGGAGCACTGGAAACATCATCAAATCTACTTTCATAGACACATACTTGGATAACAGTTACTTTTAAAGGGTTTAAAACTAGTAGAGTGAAGATTACTCCAATGATATTAGAAAAGTGATAATCCAGATTCAACGAACATATTTAAGATAACACAGAGACCCCGAGGTATAGTTACTAGCACCAGATACTTCTTACCAATAAAATTAAGACCAGGGAGATAGAATGATACTATGTAAAGCATAATTCCTCTATTCTTTCTCCATTTTTCCATTTTAAAATCCTTATTTTTTAATATCCTTTTTTTTTTTTTTTTTTTTTGAGGAGAGGTCTTGGACTTAGAGATTGAATCCAAGGCCAGGAAAGCATAGTATATCCTTAGCCTTCTTTTAACTTTTTATTTTCAGACTTATCTTACTAAGTTGTCTAGGCTGCTCCCAAACTGAAGGCCTTCTGTATCAAAGAAAAGCTATGAACTTTTGAATCTTTTGCCTCAAACTCCCAAGTAACTGGGATGACAGACTTGTTCCATGAGGCCCAGCTGAAAGATATGAATACATATCTTTTGTATTAAGCAATTTCTCAAGCTACTAGTATAGTTTAAAATAGCATCTGCTATACATGGGATATTGGAATAAGATAATTTTGAATAACAGATTTTATTTTTGAATGGTTCTAAGTTTTGAAATACTTCATTATAAACACAAAAACATATGTAGTCTCAGCTATTTCACAGTTTCAAGTTAGAAGCTGGAAATCAATAAAATGTCATACATGTTCGGAGTATTCTCCGGATCACAAATGTGAGCCAGACTTGGCAATGTACTTGTCTGCAGCTGTCTGCTAAGTAAATGCTGCCCCCTAGCAACAGCAAGCGAGAACTGGCAACATTCAGCCAGTGTTGTCTGCACTGTATAATGCCGGCAGAAACAAAGCAAGTGGGCTCATAAATATTTTTCTATGTTATTAATTATTTGAAAAATAGAATATAGTTCCTTCTACCTTGCAATTATAGATATGGTACCTTCTATAAATCTGTAAGTATTTTCTTAAGATATTAATGATCTGTTAAAGCTATGTTGTGAAATATTTTCATCACATAGGAATTATTTTAATTATCACCAATTAGTTATTTGTAATTGTGTTTAAAAACACAAGAGTAACAAGAAAACAGAAGAACAATGACATTTTTTTTGTTATTCTAAAATGGTCTTGGTCCATTTTGTGTTCCTGTGACATAATTCCACAGACTAGGTGAGCGATAAAAGAGTTTTGTCTGACTCCCAGTCTTGGGACCAGCAAAGATGAGGATCAGGCGCATCTGGCTGGGGACTGTCTTGGTGCCAGGACACCTGTGGAAGCACTCTGAGAGAGGCACACAGTGAGAGAGGAAGTGGAAGAGAAAGAAAAAGGAGTGTCAGGTGTGATTTATACAATAATCTAGTCTGTAAGGTCTGCCTCACCTGTGTGACATATAAATTCTCAAAAAAGTGAGGGTGGTGTTCTGTGTTCTAGTCACTGTTTTTACTGGGTTGACATTTACGCTAACAGTGTAAGGGTTCAAGTGGATAAAGCAGCAGAAATCAAGATAATGGCCCCAAAGTATATGTTATGTTTGTAAAGGGGTAAAATTATGACTCTTTCAAGTTCTTCAGGAATATGTGGTGAGATGACTTGGGAGGCCACTGTGCTCTGCACTGACGTGTGAGGAGGAGCCAATAATCACTTGAGCCACATGGTGCTTTCTTCAAGAGATACTGTTTTCACTTGAAAGAATAACAGAAATAATGCTTTAAAGCTTGGATATTTGGTCAACATTTCTCAAAACATAAGTTAAATAAGCCCTACCACAAGAAACATTTGAGCTGAGCTGAGGATTATAATATCACAAAAGGGGCCAGCCAGGAAGATGGGTTAACAGTTAAGAGTATGTTGTCCTTCCCGGGGGAAGGGGGTGCCCGAATTTGGTTTCCAGACCATGTCAGGCAGTTCACAACTACCTGCAACTCCAGTTGCAGAGGATCCAACATCTCTGGCCTCCATAAGAACTTGCACATATCAGTTGGTGGTGGCGCATGTCTTGATCCCAGCACTCAGGAGGCAGAGGCAGGCAGATCTCTATGAGTTTGAGGCTAGCCTGTTCTACAGAGCTAATTCCAGAATAGCCAAGGACACTCAACAAAACCCTGTCTCAAAAAAAAAAAAAAAGAACACTTGCATACATGCACATATCCCTCCACAGAGGCACATATTTAAAAACAAAATAAATTTAAAAGAATAAATATTACAAGACTGATTTCTAATACTTATGTGATTGTGACTGTGTGTGTGTGTAAGTTTGTGATGCACATGTAAGTGGAGGCTAGAGGTTGACATTGGTATCCTTATTTGTTAGTTTTTTGAGACAGGGTTTCTCTGTGTTGCTCTGACTGTCCTGGAACTCGTTCTGTAGACCAGGCTGGCCTGCCTCTGCCTTCCAAGTTCTGGGATTAAAGGTGAGATCTACCACTGCCCAGGCGACACCAGTATCTTGATGCAGGCTTTCCCACTTGAATCCAGAGCTTGCTGGTTTGGTTAGTGTAGGATGCTCTGTCTCTGCTTCCTACACATTGAAATCACAGATGGGTCACCATGTCCAGCTGTCAGTTAAGTGAGTGTTTGATATCTAAACACTGGTCTTCTTGGTTGCACACCAAACACTGTACCCTCTGAGCGACCTCCCTAACCATTTAATGTAATATGGTCAGTGATGACATTAACAAATATGATTATTTTGGATTTTGTATAATGAAATGTTTCATAGTTAGTAGACATGAAAACTCGGTGAACCAATATTTTCCAAATTGCTGACACATAACATTACAACATCATGCATGGGTGAAAAAGACATTGAAAATGTAAGGCAGACTAATGGACTGTAATAGAACACAGGATGAAAAATTCACTGATAACAGTTTTAGATTGTACATTTCAAGTCAGCTTAAGACATGCTTTGATACACTTATAACCAAAACAATAAGCAGCAACAAACAGAAGGCAGAAGTAGATATGAGAATCCTGTTGTTCTAATTTAGAGACTTAAAAAAAGAAAACAATACCACTCTCTATTTTGAGCAAAACCAGTTATTTTTTAAATATACAATTTTAGTTAACAAGTTATTATTATTAACATTTTACTGGTTTTATTTATTTATTTATTTGTGTGTGTGTGTGTGTGTGTGTGTGTGTGTGTGTGTGTGTGTGTGTAAGACACTGTCTTGCTATAGAGCCCAGATCTTGGCCTTGAACTCCTGAGATCCCCAGGAACTTGTACCACCATGCCTAGCTAGTTGTTACCAGTCTCCATTCCTCAATAGTTACTGATCAGTGAAATACATACACAAAACTCCTGGGGCTTCTCATTAATTTTAAGAACACACAACGACCCTGAGTTGTGAATAGCTGTGAAAACCATATTCTGTTTCCTTTCACTTGCCCATCAACAGTACGAGGATACATTAGATTAGAAACACTGCATATCTGGGGATTCAACTGAGAATTTGCTGACCAGCACTTGTTAGATATTTAAATCACAAGTGATTCTTTTAAACAAAAAGTTACTAAACTATTATTTTTGTCTTCCCAGGTAGGAATAATAAACCTGTGGTGTCTGAGGTTTGGGCGCTTGCTACAAGATAGTAGCCAAGCCTTACTATGAAATAGAGCTTAGTAAGTTATTTGCGTTTAAAGGTCGTGGGCATTAAAGCAGGCTCATCCCACCAGGTAGACAACAACACCCTTTAGGACTGTAGATAGTCTACAACGGGAATCTTACTTTGGGATATTCTAAATAAAGTAATAATTTTCTTACTTTTCCTTGCAATGTATTTTGATAAAAAATCAAAAGCTCATTGTTAGTAGTCTCTTTGGACTAAAAGCTAAAACTTCTTAAAGGCCAGAAACAAATGAAGAAACTAAAATCATTCTATACTTTCTGTTGACATATATAAACCCAGCTGAAATAACAGCAAAAGCTTTTAAACAGGGAGAAAATTAGTGATAGTGTGAACATCTTTTATCACCTACAGTTAATTGGCAACGCCCAACCACTGTATCAGTGAATTTGTTAGTGTTATCTTCCACCGAGACAGTAAAGTCAAAGGATACATGCTGCTGAGAGCTAGCCAGTGTCATTTCTTAATGGTCCCCTGACAGCTGTTCATAAGAGGCAAGCTGAACGCTATTCTGAACATTTTAGAAAAAAACCTGTACCCTTAAGAATGAGGAAGCACACTTTTCTATTCTCATTTTTAAGTACCTAGTATATTTACAGAAGCAGAACTGCATCAAGAAAGAATGATAAAAATCACTCTGGCCCCAACTTCTCCAAATACATATTACCTACTCTATTTATATGTAAATCACAGAACTGCCGTGACTTCGATAATCTAGGCATCACATCAGTGCACAATATCCCAAGCTACTTAAGCTTCAGCACTGCTCTGTGCTCAGAGTTCTGTGACCCACAGCAAATGGAAGGGAGCCAGAAATCACAATCTCTCCTGCAATAGGCACCTGCATTTCAACGGTGGAGGATTAATGAAGGCTTGCTTTGATAGGATTAGTTCTTGAGTGGGAACTTGGTTTGGGATCTCATTATCACTGAACCTACTCTTCGTTTAGATGAATCCTAGTCCGAAATATTGTTAGAGGCATCACCACAATTTTCTCAAAAGTAATGTTAGAGGAAAAGTACTGATGATAATAATTGAAGAGAAAAATAAAAGAACGCTGCATACACATGCTGATGAAATGCAAGTAAGATATGATTAAGAATGTCAGAAAAATTCCCCATTTCATCACACACCATCACAACTACTCACTGTCAAAGATCTCTAAATTTAAAACTTCAAATATGGTTACAAGGTGAAATTTTGGTCTTTAAAAAAGCTAATTTATTTTTAAAAATGTAAATTTCACATACAGTCTATTTACAGTATTCCTCCTTCCCTTCTCCCACTCCTATCCACCCCCTCTCAAATCCAGGCCTCTTTTTCAATTATTATTGTTATGTGCATACATATGAATTAATACATAGACACAACCTGCTGAACCAGTCATTGTTGGTTCTTATGCTTTAGGGCTGACCAGTATACTGGATAACCAATCAGAGGCACATCCATGAGGAGGACTCATTTTTCCTCTCTCGGCAGTCACTAATTTGCTTGTCATTCTTCAGATTAAAAGACAAGAGTAGCTGCTGTTTTTAAAATCATCCAGCTAACATTTCCTCTTATTTTGCAAAAAATCTCATTTGCTAACTTTCTGTGGAAGGGACCTCTCTATGGGTTAAGATATAGTTACTTTCCCTCTCAAGTTTTCTTTTTGCTGCTAGATTCAAAATAGTGAGAAACCACTACCTAGAGGGCAATGGAAACAGATGGAGAATAACTTCCCAGAAATAGATGCAGAAGCATGTTTAGAGGGCGGTGGGTATTAGGGATGTCCAGAGTTTGCTCTGTAGACTGTAAAATACTTCACAGAGGGACACATTCCATCCACAGGATTCATGAACGACTTACAAGAGGAATCACATTCATTAACATTATTTCAATTACATCCCCACTATTATTAGTTTAAAAAATTATGTGAAATGTCTTACTAATTTAAGGAGTAGGTCATCAATGGGAAGGAGAACATAAAAATGCATCATATCAAAATTACTGAGTTACTGCACAGATACTCACTGTGCAAAGCCAAACAGGAGGAAACTTTCAAAGGACTTCTCAGATTTAACAAGATTTAATGTTTGTCATACTTTCTTCAAAAAACTTTTAAATCACAATAAATTATCCATACAATGGAGGTCCTTTGTACAATTCCTCAATTCTAATTCTTTCTTCAAAATTTGTTATGTACTTCAATAATTGCAATCATTTTTTTCATGGACATATATTCTAAACATGACATTTTACATTAGGCCTTCTAGTAGATCAAGAATTAACTATGTATGGTGTGAGGATATGCTTTGATTCACAGTCCCTCCTTAGAGTTAACCATTGCACCAGGATCATTTACTCACTGGTTCTTTTCTAATGGATTTGTGGAACCATCTCTGTCACATACCAAGTTCCACATTTGAGTTTGTGTTATTGTCTTTTTACAGTCTATATTTACATCACTAAATTCTCCTTTTTTATTGGGGTCAACATTTGTTTTACTTTTTAAAAAAATTTTCTGTTTTGAGCAGTACCTTTTAACATTTTTTGGTTCATTTCTTAAAGATAGCATATTGAGGATTTTTTAAAATATAAACTAAAAATCTCCCTTAATAGACAATTTAATTCATTTACACTTTATATTCTCTCTTTGTTTTGAAAGGATCAGGATGGGCATTTTTTGTTTCATCTTTCTTATTGGTTTGGAAGTTATATATATGTATTTTTTTATTTTGAGCTGGGTTCTTATGCAGTTCCAGGCTGGCCTGGGAATCACTACGTCATCATGCATGCTGGGTTTGAACATGTGACTCTCCTGCTTTAGCCTCCTAGTGCTGAGGTCACAGACCTGGAGCACTGTGCTGGCTTACTTTCTATAACTGTAACTATTTGCTATGCTCTGACTTATTTTTTAAAAGATGTTTGCATTAAAAAGCAGCCTTACAAGGCCCCACTGCTGAAGCAAACAACTACATATCTCATTGAACATGGAGAAGTCAATTTGGTACTTAATGAGAGCCTTCATGCCTACTGAATAGTGTCCATGGTCCTGGAGAGTACTCTGCATGCTACCAGAGGGGAAAGGTAAACATCAAACCAGCTATAAACCTATTTGAGCTACAAGTTATCGATCTACAATAGTGACCTGCCTACATGATATAGTGCTATCATAGTGCCACAAAAGTTATGGGAGTAACCAACCACTATCTGGATTCAAGGCCTCCTCCGTGAGACGGAATCAATGCCTGACACTGCTCGGTTGGCCGAGAATCTGGGACTAGATCATGGACCAGGGGAAAACCAAATGCTACTGTTCTGCTAAAGAAATGTAGCAACATGACTCCTAATGAAATTCTGCTATACCCATAGATCAGCCTCTTGCTCAACATCAGAAAAACTTCTACTTGTAGTATATGGGGACAACGTGCAGTGTGAGAGATCTTTGAACATCCAGTCCTAACTGGGATGCCTCCATAAAACCTCTCCCCTTAGGGCTCAGGGAACTTTTGGAAAAAAAGGTAGGAAGTGGAAAGATTGTAAGTAGAGATGGAAGACATTATGGAAACAATGTATTCCAGATACAATAGGACTGAAGCACATATGAACTCACAAAGAATGTAGCAGCATGCACAGAGCCAGTACAGGCCCAAGCCAGATGGGGTTCTAGCACTGAGACAGGAAGTGGACACAATCTTCCAACCAAAATCAAAAAGCTATTTCTGAGTGCCAACCACTTGCAAAGGCAAAGATAAAATTAGTTTTCTCCAATGAAGACTCATTGTGTATACAAACAATACTAAAGGTCAGGCCCCACGCCCGCAGTAGGTTGCAAACACAAAACATACTCAGTGGGGTTTTTTTTAGACTTTATTTGTTCTATTAGTTATTTAATTATGCATTTATTTATTTACTTATTTTTGTCATATAGTGCTTGTCTGGGCAGTTTTTACTTTACTGATCTCTTGCTGATAAATTTGGCTTCTGATTTTTTTCTTGATTTTGTTTTATGGGTTTTCTGAGAGTGTACATCTCTATGCACTTCTGTGTTCTTTGTTTTTATTCTTTTTTCTCTGTTTTGCTCTATTCTGGTTTGTTTATTTTCTAAAGATAGAAAGAATGAAGGTGGGGAGTAGGAGAGGTGAAGGAGGGGAAACTGATCAGAATATACTGTATGAAAAGAAATACTAAAGAAAAAGCAGCCATATAAAACAGATAAAATCTGCTTTCTTAGAAACTCAGCCGCCTTCCAGGAACAATGGGAAGACAGGCTCACTGCCAATGAGACATTGTTAGCTCACTAAACCCATGGTGGCTGTCCTGCACAACCGTCCATTGCTCCTGTAGGGGTCCCCTGGGCCCTCAGTCGAGTTCCCTTTAGGATCTGATTTGGCAGTAAGGGAAAACAAACACATAGTCTGAGACCCATGCTGCTAGCTAACACATGCTGGAGTCCTGAGTTTTCTGGTAGTGTCCAGGAAACAGTAGTAGGCTAATTTATAAGCTTGAAAGTAGGGGCAAATCAAGCTCCAAACATGAAAGAATTCCTGACTCAATGTCAAAAAACAATGCATATTTTACCTTCCCCTTAAAATAATACAAAAATTACTATAATGTTCTAAAAGTGGATTTTCCACCTAATTTTTCATAAAATATTCTTACTGTTGCTATCTAAAGTTTTATTTCCATGTTACTAATCCTTCCCAAATTGGCATAATGAATAAATACTTAACAGTTAATGTTTATAAATTTGGAGTATTTGATGAATCATCGTAAGGGTAGAACGGTACTAGTACACAGCAAATGTATACTATATTCCTATTACGCTTTAACAGTGCTTTGCTTGTTTATTGGTTTTGTTTTCCACTTCTTAAATCCTTTAGAATTCAATATTTTATTTTACTAAAACAAAGCTAAATGCTCTTCCTTTGATGTTTTCTTAGTAACACCTATATTCATGAAAATGCTTAAGGATTTTGATCCGACTACATGTATAATTTCATTCATGTTAGTCTACATATTTTCTATTGGTCTATAACTTTGAAGTAATGTAATTTTACTTTTAGTTGTAAGTATACTGTGGGAGCCCACAAAGGTTTTCTAGTGAGATCTGAGCTTGCTTTATACAGCAGGGCTGCATTAGGCTTGATCACAGGCATGGTCACCAGGTGTCTGGGATGGTCTGTACTTGGCTGTGCTGTGGGGACATCTTTTGCTCCACCCCTTGGCATTCCTTTAAAAGCCCTTTAGTAGAGACAGAAGGGGCTGGTGGGTTTTGACTCAGGCCCCTCCGAGGCTATCCTGTGTTTCTAACCGTCTCTATCCTCTATATTTCTATATAAATCACTTATCCCTCACTCCTCAAGAGTCCTTGGGTAAAGAAATGTGGGAGCTGCCCCCCACAATATACTTTAGCTAATTTAAGTGAAGTTTTTTTAAAAATAATTACCCCTAGTTTCTATCTAAATTTTTAGTCACTTTTGTCCTCTCAGAAACAGAACACCACTGCTAATATAGCAGTCATTTCCACATTTCCTGATCAGAGAAAACACTGATCAGGAAATGGAGAGGTTAAGACAGACAGAGAAATCTCTATCCCAAAGTTATTTGTTTACTTCTCATAATCAGTTTATTTTTACTAAATTCTCCACACAAGCCTTTTCAGGTTGAAGTTAAGAAATCATCTGGTTATTTATAAACATTTAAAAACAGAAGGAAACATGCAGGAAGTATGAAATACTGCTTGGTAAATTTGTTCAGCAACACACACAGAGATACAGATGTGTGTGCATGCACACACACACACACACACACACACACACGTGTACATTAAGAATTCTCAACTTTCTGTCCCTTGAGTCTCAACAAAAATCACAATTTTTCTATTTATTATGTCAAAATAACTTACTAAATATTGTGTATGACATGGTTTAAATTTTTATATTACAAATATTATAACATTTGAAATGACAGTAATTTTAAACTATATTTACTCTTCCAAAATAACCACCACAAACTTCCTTAACCTAAGATAATCAAAATTAATATTATGCAGTATAACTTCTAACTGTTTCTTTGGATATATTCACATATACTTCATTTTACAAAAATAAGATAATACCATACCACCTTATAAAGTCTTTTTTCTATTTTAGCAAAATATGCCTCACCAATATATCTCCTTACCAATAACTTTTCAATAGAACAAATCTCTGAAAACATAATTACTTGCAGGAAAACCATGCTTTCTCAATTTAATTATTAAATGGGATATTCAGAGTATTAAAAAGTTAAAAACTAAAATGAACCCTTTATATTGCTACTATTTAAATACCCTTGACAAATGTTAACATGTTATTATTTTTTTAACTTTTCTTTTATTTATATGCAATGTGGTAATGTTTTGATACATGTTTATCCTCTGGACTTTTAAAAGAAGAACAAATAAATGTCCGAAACGAAAATAAGTAACTGGCTAGGCCACGTCCTAATTAACTCTTAAATGTTACCTTTGAATTTTACTTGCTGTGTACTACAGAGTAACTTAACAGAGTGACAAAATCTGGAAAAGCTTCCAAAGTAGTATACCAAGCCAAATACCAAAATATTCAGGATGCAATGTATAATTTCTCAAAATCTAGTCAAAAACATCATAAAGTCAAAGTGAAAGCCCTTCGGAGCACAACTGAATAAAACACGTTTGTCTAGTAAGTTGACCATGCCCCATACTCCAGGTATTTGGACAGCACACACCGGACTTGAGGGATTTAGAGAGGAGAAAGAAGAAGGAGAAGTGACCAGCAGTGCACACACAAAGTTGATAGGGAGGGAGGGAGGGAGGGAGGGAGGGAGGGAGGGAGGGAGAGAGAGAGAGAGAGAGAGAGAGAGAGAGAGAGAGAGAGAGAGAGAGAGAGAGAGAGAGAGAGATGCATTTGGTAGGAGACGGGAGATATGACCAAAATACACTACATGAAATTTGTGAAGAATTCATAAAAACATTATTTTTAATCCACTCTTCACTGGGTTTTAAACAACAAATTGTTAATAGTAAGTATGCCGAGAAAAATGAACCTCTATCTTCTTTTACATGAAGATATGGAAAGTAACAACACAAACACAAAGCTATAGTTAGTTTCAACAACTTGTGCAGACATCTTATGATCTAAACAATTTAAGAATACCATCTTTTATTCTGTCATTTCTGCTTGACTTTATCACTTTTCACCTCCTGTTCTGCTAATGCACACGGGGTACTTACATCAGGAATGAAGCCAATCTCGTTGAGATGATTACTTAGCTCTGGATCGTGGAACGCAATCATCTGAGAGAACACAGTCAGGTATTCTGAAAGGACAACAATGCTGAAGACCATGATTGTCTTCACCAACTACATCAAAGACTTCAATAAGTGAACCATAGCTTGTGCTGAGTGAGAATCTATCTGTGCCATGAAGCCAGGGTCCTTTAATATAGTATTTTCCATATATATATTTAAGTATTGAATACAGTGTATTCTGTTACTACTTCAATCACAATGCTAAGTATTAAACAAACAGACCAATAAACTCTATCACAGTTTACTTTCAGAGCTATCTGTTATTTCTTGAGTCATAAATTAAACACAGGATGACTGATGCTTTCCAACCAAACTGTACAAATACATTTGCTCTGGCAACAGTAAATTGGTTTCTCATTGACTGAATGTTCAGAAGGTGAAAAGACCCGGAAGTAAGGAACAGTGAAAGACAAGCAGTCACAGGAGAGTAACTGTGCCCCAAACTGGTTTCTATACAAATTTCAGCACCTTTTCTAGTTGTAAATTTTTTCCTATCTACAATTCTATGTTTGGCATATGCAGAAATATGAACTTAATTAACTACAATGAATGGAAAGTAGGTAAACAGTAGGTAACTGAAAATATTTTTTGTTGTGCCAGAGAGACATCTTGGTGGATAAAAAGATGGTTCAGTGAGAGACCCTGTCTCAAGAGATAAGGTGGAGAGTGATATAGGAATACATTTAACTTCACCTTCCAGTATATACGTGCATGCACATGGGGTAGCATACCTGCATGCACATGTGCATACCATACACCCCCCGCGCACCCCCCCCCCCCCCACACACACACACTGTAGAGGGTAAAAGGTCCTTGTGCACACAGATAAGCACTGGAAAAGTCAGGAAAAGTTAAACACTTAGGCTTATTTCTTCAAAGGAAGGAGATATTTACCTGTCTTCTTTCCTGAACACTGAGAAAGGTAGTTTACAACCTGGTAATCCTTTGCTATCTGTAGGGCCAGGTGAACCCGAATCCCCCAGAATATTATGTTTGCTTAAGCCAGACTTTCCCCCTAAATCTTGAGCATTGCTTCTGAGTCTATAAACCCATCCTTATGAGAGATGGAACTTGTGTTTTACAACAGCCTAAGTAACCTCTTTGTTATCGCAGGCCAGGCCAATCCTGACTCCCACAGGCATTGTGTACCTCAGTCATTCTCCCTAGACTCCATCTTGAGCATTGTTTCTAAGTCAACAGAAACCATCTTTATGGAAGAAGCCATATATATGCTGCAAAGAGTTCCAATGTAAACATGTCTTAAGCTTTGTTGTACACATGGAACTGAATTAGTTGTCATCAGAAAACTTTTTTGCCAAATTTGTGCTATGTTTAAACATGGCTAAAATAAATGACCTAGTGTCAGACTTCTTAAGTTTGAACTAGTAGTAGCTAATTAAGTTGAGCTGAGTTTCATTCTTGTCTCTGTGGATCATTTCACTGCAGGCTGTTAAGCTTGCAGGGACACCCCACAACACACAATTATGTGTGCATGCTGCCTCCAGGAGAAGCAAGAAGTAAGAGAACAGGTAATTCCACGAAGCCATGTGGCAAAATATAGATTAGTAGGAATGGGTTGAGCTAAGATGTAAGAGCTAGCTAGCAAGAAGCCTCAGCCATAGGCCATACAGTTTGTAATTAATATAAGCTTCTGAGTGATTGTTTTATAAGTGGCTATGAGAGCTCGGATGGGAGAGATTCGTTCAGACCATGGGGCTAGGTGGGACCGAGAAACTTCCCCCTACAAGTATCTTTCTTTTGCTTATTAAAAAATTAAAGTCTGTTATCTCAACACTTTGGTAGTAGAAGGAAGAAGATTGTGAAATCTAAGACATCCTGTATTGCAAGGCAAAAGAAAGAAAATACAGCAAGACAAATGAGCTCAATTTCTTTTTGTGAAATTGAAATCACAATAATAACTTAAAAAAATATAACTGATTTTTAAAAACAAATTATTTGGTGAAATAACCTCTAAAACTGATATTTCCTTGCTTTATCAGTTTATACAAGCACTTGTGTTTATTTTAAGAAATAATAGTAAGTAAAAGTAATCTATTTTTTTTTCAACTAAAATTGTTCTTAATACTTGTTTATAAATACTGTGCGTCACTAATGGAAGCCCATGAACTGTGGACTGGTAGCTGTGGAGCCCCCATGGGACTGGACTAGGCCCTCTGGATATGGAAAACAGTTGTTTGGCTCGAACTGTGTGGGGGGCACCCAGGCAGGGGGATTGGGATCTGTCCCTGGTCTATGGGCAGGCTTCTGGGAATCCGGTGCCTGTAGTGTGATGCCTTGCACAGCCTTGGTGCAGTGGGAAGGGGCTTGGACCTGCCTAGGCTCAGTGTGCCAGGCTCTGCTGACTACCCATGGGAGACCTCGATTAGGGAATGTGAGGATGTGGGGTGGCTTGGGAAAGAGGGCTGGGGGGCGGGAGGAGGTCTGTGGATAGCATGTGGAGTGAGTAGAAAATTTCTTAATAATGAAAAATGAAAAAAAAATACAGTGCGTGCTTTTAATTGGCAGCATCAAGTCAAACAAAGGAAATGTCAATGCTGCATTCAGTTCAATGATATAACTGAATCACATCACTGGCCTAATGTGAACATTGTCTACTCATTCTAGATAAAGAATGAAATGCTCAATTAACACATTTCTTGATTTACTTTCCGTTCTAATACAACAGACTTCAATTTATCTTCAAGAGTCACAAATCAAATTGAAGATCTAGGACACATTAGAAGGCCTTAGTAAACTTTGACATTTAACTTTTTTATAACTGCTTTCCTGCACTCCCTTATGGTATATCTATAATTTCAATTTACCCAGAAGCAAGAAGTATGCATCATCAGCCACCATAAGCACTCAATTGTATATTGATAAGCTATAGTTATTAACGTTCGACTTCTAAAAAGCATGTTTCAATTTAAAGCAGAAATTCATGCCTCAAGCAATTCTCCACAGCTATGCTTAGGTTTATTAAACATCATTCATACTTAAGCCTGATAAACTTAATTACTATGGGATTTACACAGCTAATTAAAGACTTACTGAACAAACCTCACCCATGTTTTCCTTCTGTTCTGCCAAACACCAGTGACTGGATTTACACCAGCATGCACATACACACATACACAGATACATACAAATACACCATTTATTCATTATTGTATTGAATATAACTTCACATAGGTAAATATAACTTATAAAGTCGGCAAGTTTGGGCTTTGAACAAGTTTTCAAATGAAGCTCAGTGTGAGCTCTTTATTTCAAGGGAAATATGAGAGAACATATGTGTAAACATATGTTTAAACATATCATATTACATGTTCTCTCCTAATAAATTTTAACAAAAATTTAACAAAAAGTAACAAAAAACCCCATTGCATATATCCTTTGATTTGAGAAGGAAATTAATGGTAGTTACAAAGAAATGAAAAGTGGTTAGATTAAAACAGAAGATTCTACACATTTAACACTACTGATTCTTTGTGTATGGGTATTTTGTGTATGATTTAATGTATATGGATAACTTGTCTGCATGCATGTCTGTACAGCATACTCATGCCTTGGTCCAAGGAGGCAAGAAGAGGGCACTGGGTCCTCTAGAGCTGGAATTAGACAGCTGTGAGCTGTCATGTGGGAGTTGAACCCAGGTCTTCTGGAAGAACAGTGCTCTTAACTATTGAGCCATCTCTCCAACCCCTACTAACCCATTTTAAAGGTATATTAAAATGCTAAAGCACTATAATTATGAGTTACAAAATGATAAAAATATGAATCATGGTTCTTAAAATAGTCTCAAAGATATTTTCTAAATGCAAATATTACTTGGTTTTTAAAAATGAAGATATTTATAAATCATCCCTAAAACCTCAAGTGTAGTTTTTATACTATTGCATAAAACTCCATATAGACTTTCTATATTTTAATAAGAAACCTTGTATTTTCAGTTTTGAAATGAGGTATACAAAGATAATGAACTGTGCTAATTTCTATGCATTAAAATTTATTGTCCTCTTTTACTTATTACATACTCTGCAATTACAATCCCCAATGAAATTGATGTAAGAATCTCACCTGATAATATCATAATTTTTATGAGTGTTTATAAATAACCCATATTTGTTTTTTTTTTAAAGCTGCATGGAGTACATGAGAGATGAACTTTCCAAATCTCTACATAAGTATCTGCATTGGTTTCCTCTCTGACGACCTTCTCAGAATTGACTCTCTTAGGTAAAGGAAGCAGAGATGAAGGACATGGATGACAAATTCAAAGCAAATGATTGTGTCTGCTTACTATTCGGAAAGGACACTCTTAATTTGCTAACCATTATCTTCTCCAAGACTGCTAATTTCTCCTAAAGATGATGGCAACCTCAGCAGGCAAAGAGATGCTGCCAGTGCTCATGGGTGCTTCCAACGCCAGCATGCCAGAGACAGGAGGAAGAAAGCCTGCTTGAGCTACATACCAAGTTTCAGATTAGCCAGCCAATAAAGTCAAAAACCAAACCAAACAAGCAAAACAGATACAAGGCATGCAGATCTCGGCACTCAAGAAGCAATGGAAGTGGAAGTCATTTCCACTAACAAGGTGGCAGTAAAGGCTTGACTTCCTTACTAAAAGCCAAAGAACAAGCACAAATCTTCATAACTAAATGGGAAGCGGGGACGGGGCACTTAAAAGTTGAGAAAGAGAAAATCAGTTTCTTAAAAATGTGGTTGTGTTGGGGATTGAACCAGGGTCTCACACATGCTAAGCAAGCATTCTACCACTAAGCTATTTCCTCAGCCCAAGAAAACTAATTTTGATTTAGGGTTATATATGTGAAGCATTTTCTTCAGAGTAGCAAGCAAGCTTATCTAGTAGCCTTTCTAGTCAAAACAGAACATTTTCTGTGCTGGAAAAAAAAAAAAGTTTAGCTACATGATACAAGACATTCTTGCCAGACTCAGTACTTCATATATTCCTTTCTTTCTCCATATATACTACCATTAAAGCAAAATATCATGAATGTCCATTAAACTGGCTTTTCTAAATCACGACTGTGAAAGTGACTTTGACCCTCCCCAACACACCTAGTGTATGGGGAGAAAGGAGACTTACTTGCATACATCACATCTGACAGCTACATTTTTTTTAAAATGTCTTTCTTCCTCCCTTTCTCTATGACAAGGACTTACTGAATGTCTATGTGGTGGGATCGATCATACATCCTAGTTTGCACTGGTTTGGTACACAGCATCTGGTGTAGTTACTACCATTTTTAGTTTTCAAAAATACCTAGATTTAGCCACCTACTAACCCAAAGCAATATGGGACTGGTATAAATGACAGGAACATTGTTATTGTTCTTTCCCATAAAGTACTTAGAAAAATATACACCTAAACAGAAAATTGGTGAAATTTTATACCCTAGACTTAAATGGTATGTAACTTTTCCATTATGACTTGTAGTAGCCTTATCTTTAAGGTGTGAATACACCTTGATCTTATAAAATAATTAAAAAATGCTTAATGCTGTGCCAAATTTCAGGGCGAACATATGCCTATACTGTAAGTTATAAAAGACTCCTCCAAAATAGCATGTTTTTATTTTAATTGGTAGAGACAAAGAGCAAACTGCACATTCTTAAACTAACATGTCTGCATTGAACTGAGTTGGGAGCATATATTAAATAGTCATCAAGAAAGATAGTCATAGAAAAGAACTATAATTCCTTGTGAGTTTGTAGGAAGAAATTCCTCATATTCCTTCCTGGGTTTTGGTGATGAACCATCAATGTATGCTACTAGGTCAAAACTATTATCCTGAAGATTGGTTATTTTTGATAAAAATGTGCTCCTATATGAAGACAAGACTGGTTATTTTTGATAGAAATTTGTCCCATACAAAGACAGGAAAAGTCATTTGCTTACCTTGTATTACATGGGAGTTGTCTTTCAAGAAGAAGTTATACAGGTATTTGGGAATAAAAGCAGACATGCATGCATAAGCTAAGGCTAAGAAAGAATAAAGCAAATACAAAACCAGTTAATAGGGTGATGACCAGCTGTTATTCACTAAGCACAAATTTTTGAATCTACTATTAAACAACAAATATGGTAATAAGTGCTGGAAACACAAAATTATAGGAAGACAAGTTTCTGCTATTTAAAAACATTGAGACAGGCTGGGTGGTGGTGGTGCCCACCTTTAATCCCAGCACTTGGGAGGCAGAGGCAGGTGGATCTCTGTGAGTTCAAGACCAGCCTGGTCTACACAGTGAGATCCAGGACAGGCACCAAAACTACACAGAGAAACCCTGTCTCGAAAAGAAAAAAATTGAGACATTAATAGATAAACATTCCAGTAACTTCAATTTCCAACTGCTGTGGCAATCATTATCCCACAATAATAAAACCTTAATTGCCTGAACTTTATTTATTTTAATTTCTAAGCACTCATTACTAACGAGGTACATGAACCTCACAATCCATAATTAAAACGGATACAGGTAAGATTCCTGGAGTTAGGAATACTAGTCATAACCTGTACTCTCAAATACAGATCTTTTATTACTCTTGGATTGGCATCTAATAATTGGAAATACCTAAGCAATCATGGCAAAAGCTGAAGTCCAGACTAATGAGGGAGTATATCAGAGCAGTGCACTAAGAAATCATTCAGAGAGAGAAATGTGAGTTTTTGGAGATTATGCCATCTCTACTCAATTCCAAAATTTTCTGTTGTTTATGATATGATAACATATGAAAAATGGAGATTCTGAGGTGAGATACCTGTATATTAAAGTAATATAGAATAGGATATGCTATATGTGATATAATTCTAAATTTGTTTCTATTGAATCTACCAAACACTATTTTAAAAATCTATTATAAAAGGTCCTAAAACAGAGGGACTGAAAACAAAAAACCTGCCATTAACAAAACGATCATCAAAGGTTGGCAGCACTGGTTATGGGTACTAGTCTATGAGAACAGAGCTGGCAGCACTGGTTATGGGTACTAGTCTATGAGAACAGAGCTGGCAGCACTGGTTATGGGTACTAGTCTATGAGAACAGAGCTGGCAGCACTGGTTATGGGTACTAGTTTATGAGAACAGAGCTAGCAGCACTGGTTATGGGTACTAGTCTATGAGGACAGAGCTGGTAGCACTGGTTATGGGTACTAGTCTATGAGGACAGAGCTGGTAGCACTGGTTATGGGTACTAGTCTATGAGGACAGAGCTGGCAGCACTATCTTATGGGTATCAGTCTATGAGGACAAAGCCGACACAGGACCCTCTCCTGATCCAAATAGTGATGACTTAGCTCAGAAAGGGAACTTAGAGGTCTTCATTAAACAAGTGCAATTGATATAATAACATGTGCAGGATACCTAAGAGAGAAACTTCACTGATATTGATTGGTTTATAAATTATTTAGAAAATATATTTAACAGTAATTTCTAGAAAAGTAAAAACCATTTCCAAAAATCTATAAAAATGTGTTATCAAAGCAGATAAATTAATTTAGAAGAATTAGCCCAATTCCCACCAAACTTTTGGGCATGGTCTGGTGACAAGGAATACCTTTCAATACTAAATTAATTTCATTCTCTAAGAAAAATTAACTTTATTTAACAATATTTTATGATACATAAAAGGTAAAATATAAGAATTTTAAGACAAGAACTTCTATTTTTGCACCCGATATTTAAGAATAATATGCATAATGATCTCTTAATAATAAAAAAGCTTACCTTCATTGTTGAAATTTAGATATAGGAATGGAGCGCAAAGTGAGTCAAGACCTGATGCAGACAAGTTGAAGCAAAAGAGTAAAATGAATACATTCCAGAACTGTAGGTACCTTACTCTAGTCTCACACTCCTTCCAAAAATATTAAGCACTGTAAGTACATCTACGCAGATGTGTGTTCTGTTAGGAGTTACAATGCAGAATAAATGATAGCATCTGACAGAACACCAGTGTCCAAAACAAGTCGGTTATTACTAATCATCCATATGATTATGAGGCAAAGAGCGACATGAATATGTGACACACAGTATGTTAGAGGGCTTTACGTCACAATTCCGACTCAAACCTCATGTGAATTTGGTAATTATTTGGCCTCTTCAGGTATGCTTTCTCATCTAAGAGATGGATATTTGCCATAGAGCTCTTTTCTTTAGGATTACAGAAAACTTTATAACTAGTGAAAAAATATATAAACATTTATTTTATTGATAATAATGTCATTCATCTGTTATCATGCAGAAAGAATAAACATAATATACCTATAATGGATTTGGAGGATACAGAATGTATGAAATGTGTTGGGCAAAAAAATAATCATACCTTTAAGAGCGGCAAATAAGCAATATGAAACTCAAAGTCAAAAACCATTGTTAATAACAAAACATTCAAAAACTGGGTTGGATTGAACTGGTTTCTCATTTAAGAATTAATGATCATAAAGATAATAATGGCAAATGCTAAAAATCCAGGGCTAGAGACATTAAGGATACTGGGGAGAAAAAGGAAACAAAATGAACAATTTTGAGGTCATATTCCATTCCTAATAACTACAATAATTATATATTAGGAGTACTTAAATAGTAACATTCTCAAATAGCCTAATGTTTTTATGGTATAAGTTATTTCACTATTTTGATAAGATTAAAATTGTTTCCATAAGATTAGACTCTGCTTTCCTAACGTCACTGCAAGATGCTTATTTTTAAATATCATGTAAAGTGTTACCTTGAAAGCATTTAGACCAAATTTGTTTGATCATTTCTATAAAGTTAGTATCTCCAAAATGCACTGGAATTTTAGTGCTTTTCCCCCTCAAAACGAAAGACAAAAGACTTGAAGAAAAGTCCTAAAAACTAAAAAGTTACCTTGCCAGTACACAAGATCAGGATGAGAAACTACCCAAGCTTTCAGTACACGCCGGAACTTTGCGTGACCTTCCGGGGATGATAACAGTTCGTCATACTGATGACATCGAGGAATATCCACTTCAATCTGCAACCAGCAAAGCAATAAGGCCCAACTGTTACAGATGATCCCTAAGATTCTAGTCCTTGCTTCTTCAATACATAAGAGAACAGATATGCTAGATAATATTTCGCCTTTATAATCTATTGATAAAAGTTTTTGAATTTTTCAATTAATCTTTGGAAACATCACAGAGTTTCTGAGTGTAAGTAACTCCTTTTCTAACATCACAGACATTGGCAGTGGCAGAATTTTCATAATGAAAGGAAGACGATTTTCTTACTCCTTTTAACTTTTAAAGAATTGGCAGAATTGTCTTAGAAAAACCTTACTTGTCTATCTGTGGGTATTGGAGTGTCTTTATCAATTGCATCATACTTGGCATGAATAGCTCCCTGAAAAAAATAGAATAAGACATTAATTTATTATATCCTTAATAAAATGCCATTATACATTAATAGGCTGGAATCTTAAGTATTTCAACTTTATAGTTTTTCTAATTTTGGAATATCTGCATAAAATTTACTGATACAGTATCTCTAATCTAAAAACTGCAAAATTCATTAGTTTTTCAGCAAGATGTCAATACTCAAAGCTTTTAAATTTCAAAATTTTGGACTAGTGATACTTAGCTAACAGGAGAAACCTGTTTTATATAAATAATTATTTTTGAAGACCTACCCAATAATGGTAAACTCAAGTTAGCCTACAATTTAGAAACTTTCTACATCTTTGACCATGTATGATGAAGGTCTATGGTAAATGACATTTGCCATTTGGTGAGATAGACCTTATCCGGTGTGTTGGTGCACACCTTTAATCCCAATACTCAAGAGGTAGAAGCAGGTAGATGCCATGGCAACAGAGTGAGACCTTACCTCAAAAAGAAACACAAACGACAACCAGAAGAGCCCTTTTGAATTACATATACCCAAAGGTAAATGACATAAGTCACTTAGCTAGAGAGCATAGAAAAACATTGTTTTCTGTGTTACTAATTCATAAATCAAAATGTTCAAAAAGAAGATAATATTTTAGAGAGGTTTACCTTAACAGAAATTTTCTGTTAGCATTGGTAAGGCAAATGAAATAACTTTTTTTCAGAAGAATGATAATACAAGGAACATTTAGGGTAGTTTAATTATAGAAACATTAGGCTCATTAACATTACTTAGTTATAGCCTTACACAAAGAATATCCAAATACACTAAATTTCCCTCATGTTCTATAGGGTTACACATGAAAAAGTGCTTATTTTTATGATTTGCTATAGTGGTAGGGAAAGCCAAGAATTTAGTAAATTTATTTGCTAAATCAATTTCTTTCGGCTATCTATTAATAACAGGCTTGGAAAATCTGACATCATAAGTCTTTCTGGATTATAGTACTAATTATTAATATGAGTTAAGGAACAATAGGCAGTGTTGTAAAGTAACCAAACAAATTCAAAGAAATTTAAATGCTCATTAAGAAAATCAAGAATAAAAAAAAATCTGCTGATAGAGGTCTGTAAAGATTAAAAAGAGTTGAAGCTACACTACAGGGCAGGCTCCACACTCAGGAGCAGGAGGCTAGCATAAAATGGGCTCCATGGTTTTTTGGGGCACTTGTTTTGTTATTATTATTACTTTTTTGTTTTACTGATTTTTGTTTTGATCATTTAATAAGTCTGGTTTGATTTTTTTTTGTTTGTTTGAGACAGAGAGAGAGCACACTCTCAAGAATGAACAGAAAGTCGGGTGGCTAGGGAGGTGATGAGGATCTGAGAGAAGCTGGAGTAGGAGAAAGAATATGATAAAAATACATGATAGGAAACAAATTTAAATACAAATTTTAAGAATTAAAAATGTTTGAAGAACTAAAGTGGTGGCATGTATCTAAGAGAGAATACAGGAGGACAGAATGAGAAAGAAATTGATAGGAAACTGAAGAAAGTGTCAAGGATCCCTTATCTTCATGGTGTGTCATCAGACTTTCTGGTAACACTGCAAGCTTCATGAGTAGCCCTGTGACAATGCCCTCTGCACCTCAAAGCACCCTGGCCAAAGTGGAACAGTCATGTTAAAAGCCACTAAATTACATTCATGATTTTGACAAAACACAATTGGAATAAAGGATTTATCAATTTCAAACAATACATAAATTGAAGTTATATTCAAAAAGGGGCATAGTTCACAAGCAGGATGACATACATAACTGACATGTATTCATTAGATAACCTGTTTAAAGTAATAATGATAGTTACCATGGGCATTAATAAATAAAATATTAAAGGACATCAATAATTGTATTTTATACTCTATTCTCTTCATGTATTTTTCTACTTAAAACATATTTTGATGTTCTTATTTCAATATATAATTTTCTATTAATACTGTAAAATTAGATGGAAAGTATTATAGTTTTTCTAAGACAGGATTTCTCCATGCATTCCATGCTGGTCTCGAACTCATAATCTGCTGTCACAAGCATTTGGGAAGTAGCAAAATGTATATTACCAGCAGTATTATACATTTTATATTCTTATACACTACTTATCAATTTATAACTTTTTGCTTTCTTACCTCCACTCCCAGAAGAGCAGCCCAGGTTAAACCCCTCATAAGTGGAGGAATGTCAACTCTTGCTTCTTTCCAGATTTGATTTTTTTTATATGGATAAGCCTAGGATAAAATAAAAATAGTCAAAAAGGGCCTGGCTACCGCTGAGCTGGTCATCCATACCCTCAGGGTTGGTTCACCCTCTTTTGTGATGAGGGGTGGGGCCATCTCTCTGAGTGCAGGGGCCAGCTCTCCTGTGAAGATCAAGGCCAACTCTCTTGCTGTTGTGTTCAGCAAGAGGCAAGGCTAGCTTTCCCAGGACCAGTAAAGGGCAGGGCCAGCTCTGTATGGCCCTCTGATTTCATCTCACATGGTTCCTAAGGTCCCCTGAGGTGATATGGGCTTTGGGTTGGCCCACCCTAACATCTACCCCATCTAGGACCTACTGAAGCTTGTGAAGGGACTGATCCTGTGCAATGCCCATGGGTTTTCCACAACTTGGGTGGCCACATGATATCCCAGAGGAGTTCTGGTGAGGATCAAGTGATGATGGAGTACCAGAAAGCAGAGGCCATGGACCAGACCAGTGACTCATTTCAACGAACATATGCTAGTAAAGCTGATACGACAAAAGGATCTACTAGGTGACACACCGAGGCCCCAATGCCACCAGGGTGAATGAAGAGGTGTTGGAGAGGTGGGAAAGAAGGAGAAGCAAAGAGGTTTTGTGGTCGGCTTTTCTGGTTGCTGTTGTTTTTGTTTATTTGCTTGCTTGCTTGCTTACATTGTTTTGTTTTCTTTTGTGGTGGGGGCACTTCAGTGATGAGGGGAGGATATGGGGGATCAGGAGGTAAGCAGAATTGGGGTGCATGATGTTAAACTCCCAAAGAATAAATAAAGAAGTTAAATGAAAAAAGTCAAAAAGCAAAAGCATGTCATGCACATTTATCAACCACAATACAATAAAACTAGAAATCAATCACCAGAAAAAGTTTAAATAACACAGACACATAGGAATTCAACAATATATTTTTTAATTATCAATGGATCCAGTGGCAATATTATGAAAGAAATTAAAACATTTCTTAAAACAAATAGTAATAAGCCGGGCGGTGGTGGCGCACGCCTTTAATCCCAGCACTCGGGAGGCAGAGCCAGGCGGATCTCTGTGAGTTCGAGGCCAGCCTGGGCTACCAAGTGAGTCCCAGGAAAGGTGCAAAGCTACACAGAGAAACCCTGTCTCGAAAAACCAAAAAAAAAAAAATATAGTAATAGAAAGAACATATAAAAAAACCTATGGTATACAGTAAAATCAGCTCTCTGAGAAAGTTCACAGAAGTCAGTAACCATACCAAACAAGCAGAAATATTTCACATCAACAATCTATGTAAAGGAACTGGGAGAAAGAACACACAAAACCCAAAGTTAGAAGAAAAATTAAATAATAAACATTACAACAAAATAAATAAGATAGAGTCCATGAAAACAGTAAAAAGAGAAATAAAGTGGCATTTTTGAAAACAAACAAAATTAACAAACCCTTAGCTATACTTAGCTATATAGTACATTTGTTCCTTAATTGCATTTATATTTTATACTCTATTTCTCTCTATCAATATTGGTACTTTTTCCTATAGACTTTTGTGCTTTATTTAAAAATAATATTAGCCGGGTGGTGGTGGCACACACCTTTAATCCCAGCACTCGGGAGGCAGAGGTAGGCAGATCTCTGTGAGTTCGAGGCCAGCCTGGACTACCAAGTGAGTCCCAGGAAAGGCGCAAAGCTACACAGAGAAACCCTGTCTCGAAAAACCAAAAAAAAAAAAAAAAAATAATAATAATAATATTAATTCTTTGTCTAAGATGATCTTTCACATCTTGTCATCTTTGGAACTTCTATCAGTTCTATAAATTGGAGAAGTTAATTAGAAAAGAGATCGTAAGAATTCTTTTCTCATAATTTCAATATGTAAGAATTAACAGCATTAAAGGAAAACTCATATAGACTACCATTAACACTTGATACACTAGAATTCCTACCTTCAACAGCCTGTCGAAGAGAATAATTCTGTTTAGTTGATATTCTGTATCCCTCTCTCTAATGATTAAAGGCAGGGTGGCAGCTGCAGATAACTCATTATTGCTGTTTGAATGAGGTAAATTCGGCTGGCTGTAAAGGAACAAAAAAGTAAAAATACTGACAAAGACAATAAACTAATAAATTAAAGCACTACCTCTTAAATGTTCTATTTAAAAATCTATAAACTTCTTATTAATTTAATAGAAATAGGAAAAAAAGTCAAATAAAGCAACATATACTCACTCATCTTCAAGTAATGGATAAAATGCTTCTCCTCCAACATCTTTTAATCTCTGTGAATTTAAAAATAAAATATTTATAAATCATTATATTGGGTGGCAAGAGTAATATCTGCTTAAAAAGAATAGTAATGTGAAAATTGTGAGTTCACAAAGAAGTAAAAAATAGAATCAAAAGATGAGTTTCTTTCATGAACATGCAAATGCACCACACTTCTGACAAGGATTAAGCACAAGCAAGATCTTCCCTTTTCCCCTCTAGGTGGTATTTCTACCATTTCCTCACATGCAACACCAAATTACTAACATTATTATAAAATGTAAATATATAAAATATTTTAAAATGATTATTAAAAAGAGATACTTTTTATATATTCATTTATTAAAGATTATTAAAAAAGAGGTGCTTTTCCATATATTCATTAAAGATATTTGCATGAATTATAGGCAGTGCAGTCACGATATCTGGAATATATTGTTTAAAGTTCTTATATGAGAACTCATTCAGAAATACTGATGAAATATATGAAGTTGTAATGCACAGAACAGGTACGTAAGTAGTTGAAATGTACATGCACTATAATCAGGCAACTGTGATTAGTATTACACATTTTAAAACATCAGGATCTGATCAATTAGAATTATTTAAAACTTAATATCATGTATTACCAAGTGGAGAAATAGGAAGATTTATGTGATGCTGATGGAAAGATAAACACTGTTGTGAGCAATCAGTGTGTGTGAAGGCTGAAGTTACACAGATGCCATTTTCTCATAGTTCTACTCACTACAGAAGCTCTCTTGTGTATCAAGAAATCAAGCGTGAATGCAAAGTATCTTGTGTTATCTTTAAAGTTTTAATATTTTAAAGATTTTTGAAGCACATGTGGTAAATTTTCATTCTTACGTTTCTTAGCTGGCATAAGGACAATGTCACAGTGGTATCATCTAAGAGTGAGCTTCTATCTCGACCTTGCCCAAAACTTTCACCATCTTCAAAGAGAAAACTAAGATTTAAAAAAGAAAGAAAAGAAAAAAGTTGTTACAATGATCACAGAAAATCTACTTTATTTATTTTAGAAATAAAATTCTCCTATCACAATCCCATCATTAAAGAAATAAAATTCAGACTAGACAGTTAATTTTGAAAACAAAGCCCAGCATGGTGTACAAGCCTGGATCCTAGTGCTTGGAAGGTATAGGCAGGGACATCAGGAGTTTGGGGACATACAGGTATACAGTGAGTTTGATTCTAGCATGGGCTACATGAGACCTTGGTCTTAAAAAACAAAGTTTTCAAAAACTAACTGCTATCGAAGTTTCTCCAAACAAGGCGGACTTTATATATATGTATATCTGTTGATCAGTTATAAATCTGGTATATGCTGTCCTGGTTAGTTTTTTTTTTTTTTTTGGTTTTTTGAGACAGGGTTTCTCTGTGTAGCTTTGCGCCTTTCCTGGAACTCACTTGGTAGCCCAGGCTGACCTCGAACTCACAGAGATCCGCCTGGCTCTGCCTTCCGAGTGCTGGGATTAAAGGCGTGCCCCACCACCGCCTGGCTGTCCTGGTTAGTTTTAACTGTCACTTTGACACAGTGTAGAGTCAATTAAAGCAAAGCCCCCGTTGAGGAATTTCCTAGATCAGACTGGCATGTGGGTATGTCTGTGGGAGACTTTCTTGGTTGTTAATTAATGCAGGATTGCCTAGCCCAGTATGGGAGCCCTAAACTGTGCAAGAAAGCTAGCCGAATATGAGCTAGACTTCGAGCCAGCTGGCAAGTAGCATCTTACATGCTTCCCTCTATGCTTCTTGGCTGTTGAGTGAGTTTCCTGTCAGAGGTAATGCTGTACCTTCCCTGAGTTCCTGCCTTAGCTTCCTCAGTGCTGCATTGTGACTGCACGCTGGAGTGCCCTTTCCTGCCCTAAGCTGCTCTTGGTCAGGGTAAGTCACAGGAGCAGAGATAAAACTAGAACACACACACTGCACTGCAGGCTACAAAGGTATGCTTTGCGATCTCTCTTCATGCACATGCAGGAGTAAGTGACTGTCTTAGCAGTATTCGAATGTGCTTGGGAGAAAGTCTGCACAGCTGAAAACAAACAGGGGAGGAAGGAAAAGCATACTGGTTGACAGGCTCTCCGAGCGAGAACAGCAAACGCTTGCAACTTGTTTAGAATGTCAAAAGCCTACTTTTCAGAATCTATCAATTAATTTTTAATTTTCTTTTTTCTTTTTCTTGTTATTTTTTTTCCGAGACAGGGTTTCTCTGTGGTGTTTTGGTGCCTGTCCTGGATCTCGCTTTGTAGATCTGGCCTCGAACTCACAGAGATCCGCCTGGCTCTGCCTCCCAAGTGCTGGGATTAAAGGCGTGCGCCACCACCACCTGGCTTAATTTTTAGTTTTCTATAATTTATTTCTGATTTCATATTTAACTCAGTGGGTGAGTGGCACAATTTAAATTAATGTCTAAAAAACTGCTTATAAAGGACAGAAAGAGCTAATAATGCAGTTTAGTAACAGAATACTTGCCTCGCCCCACGTGTAAGGTCCTGGGTTTGAAAACCAGTACAAAAATAAAAAGGAAAAAAAGAAAAATTTAAAACTGGGAAAGGAGAAACTAATGGTCTATCTAAACAAATAATCTAAAAGTTTAACAAAAACAGTGATTATCAGATCATTTCTACTGTTATCTCTTATGGTGGTTTGAATTAGAAACGTTCCTCATAGGCTCATGGATTTGAATACTTGGTCCTCAGTGGAGCTGTTTGGGAAGGTTAGGGCACTCTTAGGAGGTGCAGCCTTGTTGAAGGAAGTGCATCACTGAGGGCTTTGGACTTTTATAGCCTTGTGCCACTTCCTGTTTTTTTTTTTTTCCCCTTCTCTCTCTCTGTTTCCTGTGTGCAAATGAGAATGATCTCTCTGTTTCCTGCTATCATGGCTTCCAACCATTGGGGACTCTCCCTGTGGAACTGTAAGCCCATTTTTCTACAGATTGACTTTTGATCACAGTAATTTATCACAGCAATAGAAAAGTAACTAATACACCTATAGTCAAACCTGTCCTAGATTATGAAATTGAAAATTTAAAGGTCAAGAAATACACATTCATGTTTCTATATGAACAATGATGTTGTCAAGGTTTGGAAAATAACAGATGTATACACATTTTATTAGTATTACATGATTTTCAAATAGATAACAAAGAAAATTATTTCTTAAAAAACAATTTTTATAAAAAATAAATGTTGATGGAAACTCTGCAATTACAAATTTTAGCCCATCCAACAAGGTGTAGAGTTTTAACTGCTTCCAAGTTACCTTAATTAGAATATTCTACCAAAATTAATTAAGAAAATAAAGTTAAATAAAAATTAAAAATCAACAAAAAATTTAAATCATTATTACCAGAAATTTTCTTTACTTACTTCGGGAGTGTGCAGATAGGTGGTTTGGATCGAATAATTTCCTTGTTTGTAAGCTCCTTCTCCAGGTCACCTCCAGCCAGACACCACAGATAGTAAACCTCCTCAATAGATCTCTCTGCCAGGTGATCACTGTCTGTATCTACTAATGGTAAAATGTTTAAACTGTAGTAACAGCCAGTAGCAATAATAGCTGGCATTCTGATCAAAGTAACTGAAGAAAAGGCTACCACTTCTGTATTTAAGGACTTCACAAGTTGCTACTCCACCTAACAATGTAACAGAAGAGACTGAAAAGCAGGAGTTCTTATAAGAACCATGAGAAAGTAATGGTATGGTGGCAAACTACTAGCCACAAGATTGGAGAAGAAGATGGGGATGCATGGAGATCTGAGCTTGCTTTACACATCAGGGCTGCATTAGGGGATGGCTAGATCACAGGCATGGTCACCAGGTGTCTGGGATGGTCTGCACTTGGCTGTGCTGGGGGGAGGGCTTTTGCTTCACCCTCTGGCATTCCTTTAAAAGCCCTTTAGTAGAGACAGAAGGGGCTGGTGGGGCTAGTGGGTTTTGACCCAGGCCCTCCTGAGGCTATGCTATGTTCCCAACAGTCTCTCTCTCCTCTATATTTCTATCTACATATTCCTGAATTCTCCTTGCTCAAGAGTACCCTGTGGGAAAAAGAGGGAGCTGGTCTCTCTCAGAAATACAGCAGAGGACTCCTCCTTCCTTACATAGCTTGTCCTCAGAAGTTAGTCAGTGCCTAACTGACGTGGGAGGAGGGGATACCTTCTATGACATGGTGTGGCAAGGAGGAAGGAAAGCATCCTGTGGTCCTACGAGCAGGTCGCATAGTTTAGTGAGCAGTGCCTCTGGACAGTGCTGGTCACAGTCTTCCTGCCACAGTGAAACTGGAAGGCCAGGCTATGCCAGAGTTGGGTATTGCTTTAGCTCTCAGCAGGTGTGGCATGACTAACAGATTTTGATTCTTCTTTTTAACAGGCTGAATTCCTCCTAAAGGTGACTTACGCATAAAGACAGTCAAGGGTCCTGAGCTTGACAACATTCTGGATTTATTTCCTATACTCAGAATAGAAGGAGAAATGCTACTACAGTACTTTCTTGTCGAGAAAGTGGAGAAACTCACATGCCAAACAGGCATCCATTGTGAACTTACTAGTCAAGTTTACTTACAATCCTGCTTCTTATATCAAGAGAAGCCAGAAAAGGGAAAATTTGGAAGTTTACTTCCCATGTTAGAGGTATAGAACAGGAATTTTTACACTCTACAGCAAGAAAGGAATATGGGCAGGAAAAACCCACATATCAACGAAATGTTCCTTTTCATGTTTCAAGGCAGAATACAATGGTATGGACTTCCTAATGATAATATAACTTTAAAACCACTTAAAATAAATTATATGGAGTATTAGTAATTTACAGTCTAAAATTTGACTTATATTTTAAATATTCCAGAATATGTTGTGGAATATTAGTTTAAGATGTATTATATTTGTTTATGCTGTGGGATATTTGTTTAGTGATACAAAAGATGTGTTACATTCCTTTATGTTGCATTTGTTTAACTCTGTAAAGCTGTGTTTCTTTGCCTGTCTAAATACCTGACTAGTCTAATAAAGAACTGAATGGCCAATAGGTAGGCAGGAGAGAGAATAGGTGGGGCTGCCAGGCAGAGAGGATAAATAGGAGAAAAAGAGAAGAGGAGGGAGAAAAGAGAGGAGGGGAGGACTCCAGGGGACAGCCACCTAGCAACACAGCCAGCCATGGAGTAAGAAGGAAAGACATATAGAATAAAGAAAGGTAAAAGCCCAGAGGCAAAAGGTAGATGGGATAACTTAAGTTAAGAAAAGCTGGCTAGAAACAAGCCAAGCTAAGGTCAGACACTCATAAGTAAGACTAAGTTTTGTGTGATTATTTGGGAGCTGGGTGGCGGGCCTACAAAGAACAAAGAGTAAAAAAAAAAAAACTACAGGAATCACATCTCAATTCCCTGGTTATTATCCATAAAACCCCACTAAAAATGTAATGCCTGTTACTAACGAATTCAAAAGTAAACAGGTTATGGGGGTTCTTTTGGAAACAAGGCTCATATTATCACGTTTTATTCATCTTTACCTTTACACAAGTCATCGATATCCTCAGGCAGAGTTAAATCAGCACATCGCAGAGAAGATGAAAACAGACTGGCAGGTTTGATAAAGGGTGTGTATAAAGGGAACACTTCACTGAACACCTGGTCCTTCATTAATTCATCTGCGGTTGGCCTTAAGAAGAACAATTGAAAATTCTCAGCATGGATAAAAGTCATAAAAATTTTCCTCAAAACCTAATACACATTCAAGCTGGGAGTTAAAAGTCTTAGATAACTCCTTAGCACTGACAGTAGTAGCAAAAAAGCTCCCTTGAGCAGAGTCTAGCTGTTGCGACTAAATAACTCAATGCTGAATTACTTACATGTGTTATACTGTTTGTGCCTTACGTTCTAACAAAAAATCATTTCATAAACACCCCAAATTCTGCTTGCAAATACTATCCTTTGCCCCTGATAAAGTGCCTTTTCTTTTCTTTTCTTTTTTTTAAATTTTTTTTTATTTTTATTTTGCAATACAATTCAGTTCTATATATCAGCCATGGATTCCCTTGTTCTCCCCCCTCCCGCCCCCCTCACTTTCTCCCCAGCCCACTCCCCATTCCCACCTCCTCCAGGGCAAAGCCTTCTCCGCGGACTGAGATCAACCTGGTAGACTCAGTCCAGGTAGGTCCAGTCCCCTCCTCCCAGGCCGAGCCAAGCGATCCTGAATAGGCCCCAGGTTTCAAACAGCCGACTCATGCAATGAGCACAGGACCTGGTCCCACTGCCTGGATGTCTCCCAAACAGATCAAGCCAATCAACTGTCTCACCCATTCAGAGGGCCTGATCCAGTTGGTAACACCTCAGCCATTGGTTCATAGTTCATGTGTTTCCATTCGTTTGGCTATTTGTCCCTGTGCTTTATCCAACCTTGGTCTCAACAATTCTCGCTCATATAAACCCTCCTCATTCTTGCTAATTGGACTCCCAGAGATCCACCTGGGGCCTAGCCATGGACCTCTGCATCCAGATCCCTCAGTCGTTGGATGGGGTTTCTAGCACGACAATTAGGGTGTTTGGTCATCCCATCGTCAAAGTAGGTCAGTTCGGGCTGTATCTCGACCATTGCCAGCAAAAGAAGATGTCAGAAAATGGAAAGATCTCCCATGCTCATGGATAGGCAGGACTAACATAGTAAAAATGGCAATCTTACCAAAAGCAATCTACAGATTCAATGCAATCCCCATCAAAATACCAACACAATTCTTCACAGACCTGGAAAGAATAATACTCAACTTCATATGGAAAAACAAAAAACCCAGGATAGCCAAAAGAATCTTGTACAATAATACAACCTCTGGAGGCATCACGATCCCTGACTTCAAGCTCTACTATAGAGCTACAGTAATAAAAACAGCTTGGTACTGGCATAAAAACCGACATGTGGACCAATGGAATCGAATTGAAGACCCTGACATTAATCCGCATACTTATGAACATATAATTTTTGACAAAGAAGCCAAAAGTGCACAATGGAAAAAAGAAAGCATCTTCAACAAATGGTGCTGGCATAACTGGATATCAACATGTAGAAGGCTGCAAATAGATCCATATCTATCACCGTGCACAAAACTTAAGTCCAAGTGGATCAAGGACCTCAACATAAATCCAGCTACTCTGAACCTGCTAGAAGAGAAAGTAGGAAGTAGTCTTGAACGCATTGGCATAGGAGACCACTTCCTAAATAGAACACCAGTAGCACAGACACTGAGAGAAACAATCAATCAATGGGACCTCTTGAAACTGAGAAGCTTTTGTAGAGCAAAGTATACGGTCAACAAGGCAAAGCGACAGCCTACAGAATGGGAAAAGATCTTCACCAACCCCACATCTGACAGAGGACTGATATCCGGAATATATAAGGAACTCAAGAAATTAGACATCAAAATGCCCAACAGTCCAATTAAGAAATGGGCTATAGAACTAAACAGAGAATTCTCAACAGAGGAAACTCAAATGGCTGAAAGACATTTAAGGAATTGCTCAACATCCCTAATCATCAGGGAAATGCAAATCAAAACAACTCTGGGATACCACGTTACGCCTGTCAGAATGGCTAAGATCTTTTTTTTTTTATTTTAATTTTTGTTTTTGTTTTTGTTTTTTGTTTTTTGAGACAGGGTTTCTGTGTAGTTTTGGTGCCTGTTCTGGACCTCGCTCTGTAGACCAGGCTGGCCTCGAACTCACAAAGAGCCACCTGGCTCTGCCTCCTGAGTGCTGGAATTAAAGGCATGCCCCTCTGCCACCTGGCCTAAAGTGCCTTTCATAATGACGAATTAGAATATATTCTCCTCTAGCATTATACTTAGGAGGCTTAGTAATAGCTAGGTAATTAGAAGAAATACTATGAAATGAAAACAAAATATCAAGGAAATCCTTCTCAATTTTTATCAGCAACTCCAAACTTAACCTTCTGCCAAGCTCAGTATATAATACATAATGGCAACAAATTTTTGTTATTGCTCAAATATCAACAGAGCTAAGAGTACTGACATTCCTATTTAGTTGTTCTTCTTGAGGCAAGGAAATGAATTAGAAACTTTTTTGGTATATGCCAGTTTTCTGATCATGATTTGATTTTTTTTTGTAATAAAAAATTAACTTTGAATCACATTTATAATACTAGTAACAATAATGACCTGTTACATATGCAGCTATCACCTCAGTCCATCAGTCTCCTACCAAACACAACAATGCAGCTACCACCTCTCAGTCCATCAGTCTCCTACCAAATACAACACATGCAGCTATCACCTCAGTCCATCAATCTCCTACCAAATACAACAATGCAGCTATCACCTTAGTCCACCAGTCTCCTACCAAATACAACACATGCAGCTATCACCTTAGTCCATCAGTCTCCTACCAAACACAACAATGCAGCTATCATCTCAGTCCATCAGTCTCCTATCAAACACAACAATGCAGCCATCACCTTAGTCCATCAGTCTCCTACCAAACACTAAATCAACTCTACACAAAAAGGATCTGGGGATAAGCCTAAAGTCTTAAGGAATCACCTCTTAGAAGGATGGAAGGTGAGGCACTTCTTCAAAATGTTTATCACATTTTCAGGAAGCTCCTGGTAAATAAAAATTAAAAAAAATAGATGAATGATCAATTCTAGAAACATATTTTACCAAAATATTTAAATCTCCTAGGCTTCAATTTAAAAAAAAATCTTTATTTGGACTTTATTTAAATTTGTAGTAATTTGTCACTCTCTGGAAAAATGGCCAGCATCTGCAGAGAAGTAAGTACAGCTTTAATAGCTTGTTGTTGTATTCTGATGTTAAAATAAACTTTCATAAACAGATTGCTCTACTTTGACTGTGCCCCTTCCTAAATTCAGGTCTTGAAACTTAAGGCCAAGTAGATGACAATAAGAGATGGGCTGCTAGAGTGAACCTGCTACTATTATTCTGCTAAATGGACATAGTATCTTACTGCCCCTCTAAATTCTCCTCTCTCTACTCATAGATTAGTGCAGTTCTCAGACTGCATCAGAGAAGTTTCTTTGTGCAGCAAATGGTGGTTTAGGCAGAAATTCACAACCGGTTAAAGCACAGAGAGTAAGCCATATGTCATAATCCCTCCTCAAGGCTCCACGACCATGGTGCAAGAGTGTGTGGAAAGAGTTACAACACCAGAGGTTGAGGAGCTAATGGCAGTCAATGGCTCCTAGTGAAGGAATGGTCAGTTGTTTGTAGGGTTTGGCTCCTGGTTGATAGATTATGCTCTGGTGGACACCCTCACATCCTGGAGTATATGGGTCACACAACTGGAGTTGATGGGTTATGAGGGCGAGGCATGAATTTGGAGGAATAGAGACAGGGGTTGATCTGAGAGGAGATAGGGAAAGGAACTGGAGGTGAATAGGATCAAAACCTCATAAGAAATTCTCAAGAATTTATAAAAATAAAAACAAAACAAAAAACAATAAAAAAGGTAGGCCTGTAAAAAATGATTAGGTCACAGGCACCCTCATCTTGGGAATGAGATTTTATCAAACACACTTTATGCATCCACCACATGCTCCGCCATCTTTCTTTCCTACTCTGTGAGGAGAGTGTCCTCCCCTCATCAGAAAACCGAGCTTGTGGAACCTTTACATTGACATTTCCAGCTTCAAAAACTATGACATGATAAGTTTTGTTCTTTAAAAATGACCCAGTCTCAGACAGTCTGTTAGAACAGCACAGACGGATACACAACGAACCTTAATGATGTCCAGACAACCATGTTCCTCAGCCAGAACTATTATAGTGTCATCTACACAGCCTAAGAAAAAAGGAAAGCCAGATGAGTATGCACTGCTTTTAATCTACCACAATAACCAGAAAAAAACTATGATAAAACATTTCCAAATATCATAATGTAGTTTTGGTGCTTAAGCTACTAAATATTTTTTTTTTAAATTAGCTTTCCTTACATGTTTTTATAAAAACACAGAGGTTTACCCAGTCAACTTAGTTAAGTACTAGTACTAAAATATAGTTACTTAAATAGTTATGGAAGAAATTTCAAGCAATTTTTAAAGGCGCTATTGTTTGTTGTAAAATATTTGTACATTGTGTGAAGATGTGTTGTTGTGATAAAAAGCTGAATGGCCAATAGCTAGGCAGGAGAGGCCAGCTGGGACTTGCTGGTAGGGAGAGAGAAACTGGGAGGAGGAACAGAGGTGCACAATTTTGCCAGCAGACTCAGAAGAAGTCAGATGTGTCATATTAACAAGAGGTAACCAAGTAGACTAATAGAAACTGGTTAATTTGAGTGATAAGAGCTAGCCGAGGACAAGCCTAAGCTAAGGCCAAGCTTTCATAATAAGTCATCTCTGGGTCATTATTTGCAGGCTAGTGGTCCAAAGATAGTCTGGTAAGAAAGCGTGCTACAGTTGTTTTCTCATGATTACAAGAATAATTTATTTTTATTATATGAAGTTTGAAGAATGTACCTACATCTCTCTGGAGATATAAAGTATAAATTTAACTTAACAATGCTCCAAATTCCTTGACAGCTGAGGTATCTATTCTTTGTAAAGAAGACATGAATCAGATAAAATTGTATGCGATTTAGCTAAAATTCATAAATACTTAACTCTTTCCCAAGTTTTATTATTTGTAAACTCTATTGCTGGAATGTTGATGGGTCATTGCTTTATATGAAATAGTCAGTTTTTCTCTCTTCTTACCACACATTAAACTTATTCCACTCCTAATTAGATTACACATTTGTTACTATAAATCTCAAACATACGTACATAAGCCAAGTATAAAGAAAAATGAATATTCTTCCAAAATTGTTCTTCATATACAACTAGTAACATAGAAAGGTAGCTCAAAATGTAGTTATGATGTTGGGAGTACAGTTTTTAATTTATTAGTTTGATTATACAAGGTAGTTTACTTGGCTAAATCATGGAACTAAGATTTCTTTCTGTGCAGGTTCAAGTTCCTTCATAAGCAAAGAAAACTTGTACACGTTTTAAAAGACACTTTTCATGATGCCTTGTGATGCTTACCTCCTCAACCTGAAGACAGACATTTCACTGTTCTAGGAGAGGACTTCAATGATGACAACTGTTTCTATAGATTGTCATCATGGTTCAAAGATAATCAAATGCATGAAACTTACCCAAAGTAAGCACAAATTTTAGTCTTTCAGAAATATCCAAGCTCTGAAACAATTTTCTTCCCTAAATAATGGAAAATAAGTTCTTAGTAATATTTAGAATTTTCTTTCCCCAGGCATCTTTTTGTAGTATAACTGAAGGTGAGTTTATTGTCACTTTCATCTATCACCAAGTTTTATTGATTACTTAAATTCAGCTTGACCACAAAAAGCTATTGTTAAAACAATATTTTTAAAAGAGTTGTGTACTGTTTATTATGTAAGCCACCTATATCTAATGATCATTAGATCTAAATGGTATCCCAAGCACTGATCACTTTTGAGAACTACACATTATTGATGGTTAGTTTTTCCAGATCACCAAAACAAACAGTATTGTTTTAGTAAAAGACAGACATGGTCCTGGAAGTCTACTCCCAGAATCCTTATTTAAGTATCATGTTTAAGTAATCTATTGTTCATACTGATAACCACCCACAGTAGTTCCTCTTCCGCTCAAGCAACTTCAGATTGGCATTCTGTGTGTTCCGATAGTACCTGAGTTTTTATGTTGTCTTTGTTGCTTTTGGAGCTGGGGACTGAGCCCAGTATGCCAGATCAGGACAGTTGCTAGAACAGCATGGTATCACTGTTGCATTCCTAGCCCCTTTATACCCATATTTTAAGACAGTCTTTTCAGTCTGGCCTTAAACTTTGTTCTTCCTAGCTCAGCCTCCAAAATAACTGGTATTACAGGTGGTTTGAAGGCACACCATTAGAGTAGACTACATCAGCCAGAACTGGTGAGTGACCAGCCTGCCATCCAAACTGCACCCCTCCCTGGATTCTGTGCTCCCCTCACACTTCCCCAGGCTCATGCCTTCCCAGCTACTCCTTACCCTGCTGCTGGGCTACCTCATCATCCTCCCCATGGCCAGCCCTTCCCCAGAACTCTGGCAGACTCCCCAGGCTCAGACATAGTTCACACCAGCTGCAAGAACCGATGCCATAGGCCCAGGTACTACAGTACACACGAGATGGAAGAACAGTCCCAGCACCTCTACCAGAGGCTAGGCTGGTCCTAGGTAACCCAGAAGAAGACTCAGGCTTTACTGGATGCCAGGCTGCTAGAGATTCAAGAAGACTTCCATTTTAGTGGAGGCCAGGCCAGATCAAGGGACCCAAGACCCTCCATGCCCCAGAGGAGACATCCTAATGGACCTGAAGACTCACCAGTCACCAGAACCCTTGGCCACTTAGGCCAGAAGAACAGAGAGGAAACAGAAACCAAGGAACAAAACACCGATCCAACAAAGACAAACACAGAAATCAACACTTAGACCAAAATCTTTCCAAATTCAGATGCCTAAATGCCAGTGTAAGAACACACAATCAATAACAGAAAGGGAGTGGTCAAGAGCACTGGCTGCTCTTCCAGAGGTTCTGAGTTCAATTCCCAGCAACCACAAGGTGGCTCACAATCATCTGTAATGAGATCTGGTGCCCTCTTCTAGCCTTCAGGCATACATGCACGCAGAATATTGTATACATAATAAATAAATAAATAAATCTTAAAGAAAAAAGAAAAATAGAAAGGGCAATATAACACCTCCACAAACCCAGCTATCATACAACAGCACATCCTGAACATTCCAACACAGCTGAAGCATAAGAAAACAACCTTAAAAATAACTTTATGAAGATGACACAAGTCCTTAAAGAGGAAATGAAAAATTCCCTCAAAGAAGTTGAGAAAAAGACAAACAAAAAATTAGAGGAAATCAACAAATCCCTTAATGAATGCCAAAAAAAAGCAAAGAAAAAAAACAAACAAACAGGTGACAGAAACAGTTCTTCAAGACCTGAAAATGGAAATAGAAGCAATGAAGAAAAATACAAGCCGAGGGAATTCTGAAAATGGAAGTGAACAGGAACTACAGATGCAAGGATTACCAACAGAATACAAGAGATGGAAGAGAGAATTTCAGGTATTGAATATACAATAGAGGAAATAGATTCATCAGTCAAAGAAAATGTTAAATCTAAAAAGTTCCTAACACCAAACATCCAGGAAATCTGGGACACCATGAAAAGATCAAGCCTAAGAATCATAGTAGCAGAAGAAAGAGTAGAATCTATGCTCAAAGGTCCAGAAAATATATTCAGTGGTCCTTGAGTTTGGGCATCCAGCTTAAGTATGTACTATAGTTTGAATCTGGACTATGTCTCAAAAGCCTATATATGCTGAAGACTTAGTCTGCAGTCTGCTGCTATTGAGATACACGGAAAGTTAAGAGGCGAGGCTTACTGGGAGATTGTCCCATCATTGGAGGCATACTTTTCAATGGGACAGTAGAACCCAGGACCTTGTATGCATACACGATTACATGTTCTCTCTCTCTCCCTCCCTCCCCCATCCCCCTCTCTCCCTGTCCCTCCCTCCCCCTACCTCTCTCCTTCTCCCTCTCCCTCTCTCTGGGGGGTTATGTGTGGGTGTGTGCATGTGAACACTGGTGCCCACAGAGGTCAGGGGTGTTGGATCCTATGTGGCTATAACTACAGATGGTTGTGAGCTGTTGGATACGGGTTTGGAGAACCAAAACTGGGTCTCCCACGAGAGCAGTACATTCTCTTAACTACTAAGCCATCTTTGTAGCACCCTCGTTCTCCTTCCCCTTTTAGGAACGAGGGAGTAGCTTTGCTGCCATACATTTCTACTGTCATATGATGCCTTAACGCAGGACCAGCAACAAACAAGTAATTATGGACTCAAGATCTGTAATTATGAGCCCAAATAAAGTCTTTTAAAGTTCATTTGTTTACAGTAACAGAAAGCTAACTAATAGGGCTGGGAATGCAGCTCAGGTAGATTGAGGCCTGGCATGAATGAAGCCCTGGGTTTTAATTGTGAATAGTGGTATATAACTATAATCCTAGCACCTGGGTGAGAAGGAAAAGCATCTGGAATTCAAGGTCAGCCTCAGCCATGAAAAATGTTTGAAGCCAACCTAGGATACAATGAAACCCTTTCTAAAAAACAAAACAAAACACAAACTGATGTTCAATAACACATCACACAGCTCTGCCTTTTAACACTAGACTTCAGCCATATTTGCAGACTTGCTTCTTGCTATCTAATTAGATCTCAAATATACAAAATGAAAAAAAGAGCTACACTAATTCTTAGCAATGGTAAGGATAAACGAGTTACCTATTATTTTCAAAATATTTGTGAAATCCCTCAGATGACAGAAACAACAGATGGGTGTTTTTTGAGTTTCTCAGTGCTATGACAAAATTATCTGTGACATCAACATAGAAGTAGAAAAGGTTTAATTTTGCTCACAGTTTCTGAGATTTCTGTTCCTGCTTGGCCTATCCCAAGGCTTTGAGCCTGAGGTAAGACAGAATATCATGGCAACAGGAGTATATAATAGAGGAAGATGCTCACTCATGGCAGTTAGTAAGCAATTGGGAATTGGAGACGGGGGAGAACCAGGGGCAAGATTCCCTTCAAAGGCCTGCAACAAGTTACTTAGTTTATACAATTAGTGAAAGTCTGAACATATTGAGAAATACCAAGATAAAAATTAAGAAAGCAGCTGGGAAGGGGGCCTGGAGAGATAGTTCAACAGTTAAAAGCACTGATGCTCTTGCAGAGGACCCAGGTTTGATTCCTAGCCCCCACATACTTATATATGCTATCTATCTATCTATCTATCTATCTATCTATCTATCTATCTATCTATCTATCTATCATCTATCTATCTATCCATCCATCATCTATCTATCTACCTACCTATTATCTATCTATCTATCTATCTATCTATCTATCTATCTATCTATCTATCATCTACCTACCTATTATCTATCTATCTATCTATCTATCTATCTATCTATCTATCTACCTACTTATTATCTTTCTATCTATCTATCTATCTATCTATCTACCTCTACCAATCTATCAAATAAAGTCAAATTGAGAAATAGGCCTTTTCTATTTATATCTAGTCAATTTTCACAGCAAAATATTTCATTATTATATAAACTTTCTCTCTAAAAAGTAAATTCTAACGAACACACAATTTCTTTTATTAGTTTAATACTTCTTTATACATACCACACAAAGTTCAAATAAAATTATCCCAAGAGACCATACATCTGATTTGGGGCCAGAAGGCAATGGTTTTTCACTTGGCACATGATCAGTAGTTTTGGAAATTCCTTGTGCAATTACCTCAGGTGCCAGATATGAGGGATACCTGTAACACATGTGAAAATAACAAATAATTATAATGAGCTGCAATGGTGATAGAAACAGAGCACATTCTTATAACTAGTGCATGAGATGTAAAAATCCCACACAAATCCACAGTGATTACTAGGATTAATCTTGAAATACAGGCCTTTATGTCTAGGAATAAAACTGAATATACAGAAGTCCTAAATCATTTTAAAAAAAAAATCCTATCTCTCTGTGGCACCAGTTGGGTTTCTTGCTCTTTTCTGTGATTATATATTGCTACTACAGGAGGCCTCTAGGCTTCCAAGTGCTTTTCCTTCCTCCTACCAGTTGATCTTCTGCTAACGGTGAATTGTTGTGGTGATATTTTATTTGTGCTGAAATGTGATATTTTATTTGTATGTTAAGAAATAAAGTTTGCCTGAAGATCAGAGGTCATAGTGAGCCATAAACAGAAGTCAGGAGGTGGTAGGACATGCCCTTAATCCAATCACATGGCAGGCAGAGTCTCTGGGTGTTCAAGGACACAGCCAAGCGTGGGGACACATGCCTTTAATCCCAGTACCAACCATAGAGAGCTGGAGGTCTGTATAGACAGGCAGTGATGAGGAAGTGATGTGGCTGGGCTTAGAGCCAATGAGAAGGGAGAACAGGAAGGCAATAAAGGCACAGGTTAGACAGGAAGAAGCTCTCTCTTGGGAAGCTATGACAAGGTGGTAAGCTAAGGTTAGTCGGTGGCTACTCGCCATTTCTCTGATCTTTTCAGCTTTTACCCCTATATTTGGCTCTGTGTTTCATATTTAATAAGACTGTTTAGAAATTCGTCTAAAAAATGTTTCATCGTTTGATCTTTGACATAGGAATGGGTTATTGTCAACAGTGTCCTAGTTTGCTTTGCTGTTGCTGTGATAAAACACTGGCCAAAAGCAACTTGGGCAGGAAAAGGTTTATGCCATTTTACAATTATACTCTATCATTGAGGGAAGCCAGAGAAGAAGTTCAAGCATGAATTGAAGCAGAGTTTATGGAGTAATGCTATCTACAGACTTGCCTACAGGCACTCTGATGGAGGCAATCTTCAATAAGGTTCTCTTTTCTCAGATGTCTCTAGCTTTTGTCAAGTTGACAAAAATCTAACCAGTACAAATGACTCCTTGTCAACCTGATATAGAAAACCACCATTAAACTATAACCTTTCCTTTCTTGTTTATCCCCAAGATCTCCTGATAATAATTCAAAGTAACAGTATATTTTAAAAAGTTCCACAGTCTTTAAAACATTCAAACACTTGTATGTACATATTTTCAGGGATGCACTGCTGTGGGATGGTCTTTCTGTATGCTATAAATACGTGTTGCTACTATTGGTTAATAAAGAAGCTGTTTTAGACTATGGTAAGGAAAGATAAGAGCCAGGGGGTAAATCCAAGAGAGATAGAGAGGAAGAGGGTGGAGTCAGGGCAGATGCCATCCCACCACCCAAGGAGCAACATTCCAGCAGACTTTTAACACCACGGTCACATAGCAATACACAGATAAATAGAAATGGGTTAATTTAAGATGTAATAGATAGCTAGCAAGAAGCCTCATTAATATTAAGCCTCTGAGTGATTACTTCATAAGCTGCTGCAGGCCAGGTGGGACACAGGAGAACTTTGGGCTACAATGCACACTTAGTATTGGGTAACCAATTGGTGTTCTCTGCCCTGGGGAAGACTATTTCTCCTGCTTCCAGCATTTCTTAGTTGTTTGTACTTCTGTGTCTAGGGTTGAGACCTCATGAGTTTTCCTCCTTCCATGTCAGCATGTCTATTGGTGTTATCCTTCAAGTCATTTTTAGACAGCCCTGCTGGTGAGACTTCATGGGTGTAGTATACAGACTGAGCAGGCAATATTTGTGTATTTAGGAACACGCACATGCACAAACACACATACATATGTAGCAAAAAATTAAAGAACAAGAGGCCATGGTTTTGAAAATATGAGTTGGTGGCACATGAAAGGGTTTGGAGGGAGGAAAGGGAAGGGGGCAATAATGTAATATAATTTCAAAAAAATTTAAAAATTCAAACACTTTAAAAGTTCAGTCTCTTAAAAATCCAACATCATTTTAAAAGTTCAAAGTCTCTCAACTGTGGCTTTCTATAAAATAATAATTAAGTTATATTATTCTTATTACAAGGGGCAAGAAACAGGGCATGGTTATAATCAGATCCAAGCAAAACCAAAATTCAATATTATAAATAGTTCAGTATCCAAGAATACTATGAACCCCAAATTGAATTATTAGGCACTGCATATAGGCATTTTCTATTTTAGTATCGTGTGTGTGTGTGTGTGTGTGTGTGTGTGTGTGTGTGTGTATGAATGTGTGTTTCTCAAATTTAGTCATGAGCACCATAATCTGGATTTTTCACTTCATTTACATTATTTTACAACAATAACTCCAGGCAAAATACATGCAAATACATGTGACATCTCCTCATACTATCATTGTGAGACTTATTTATATGTAAAACATAACTCACTTAAGTCTGGATATGTAACTTGAATAAAACTAGTTTATTAAATGGTTAAATCATTATTCATCAGAATGACATAAATATTCCTTTAATACACTCATCTATTTCTCTTATATATAAATTTGTGGATGACATTTTACTCTCAAATGATAATACTGCTTTTCTAAGTGAATGTGTGGAGTCTGTAAAAGTAGCTAAAGTCTGATTAAAAAGCACCGTATGTAGTGGTCTAGCATCTGTGTTCCACTCTTTGAACCGTGCTTTTTTGTTTTAAGGTACCAGAGATGGCCTTGTACGTGTTCCATAATTGCTCTGCCCCTGAACTTCATCCCCAACAAAACCTACTCTTTAATTTCAGTAAAATCTGATGTGGCTTTCTTCTTCTGTAGAAAGGAATGATAATGCCCACCACACAAAACTGTTGTAAACATTAATAGATAAAGATGCTCTATAAAAACAGAATATGTGGCTGGCCGGTGGTGGTGCATGCCATTAATCCCAGCACTCTTGGGAGGCAGAGGTAGGCAGATCTCCATGAGTTTGAGGCCAGCCTGGTCTACAGAGTGAGTTCCAGGACAGCCAGAGCTACACAGTGAAACGGTCTCAAAAAACAAAAACAAAGACCAAACTAGAATAGGTGACACAGACCCCACGTTGTACTTTCATCATTCTCATCACCAGGGCATATCTAAAATGTAAGTTTTTCATTTTTATTCCTGACTTCGAACATATTAATTCAAAATCATAATACAGTTCATGAAAAGCCAAACAAAGGTATAATTAAATTGGTTCACCAAAAACTTTGGACAGAAGCACAGAAGTAACCTTGTTCTAAAAATTCTGGGTCCCCTTTAACCAGACAGAAATTCATAAAGAGCCTTAAAATGGCCTTTAATGGAGGGCTTCATCTTTCAGCAACTTTCTATTAAGTGTCTCATTCTAACACTCAACAAAATTACCAGAACTTCACTTTGAACATGACCGGTGAGGTAAATGCAAGTGACTTTTATCATCTGCAGCTTTAACAGGGCATTAAGCTACTGTCCAATCAAAATGAATGCCCAATTTATAATTTCTTCCAATATTTTGAAGCAGATGGTAACACTTACGTTCCTTAATATCTGTCACTGGAGTCAACTGCAAGCCTCCTCTGATGTAAAGGCTCTTTCTGGCCTTGCTGTTTGATCACTTATTTTATTTTTCCTGGCTAATGTTTCACACTTTGTGCTTTATAGCTTCCAGTAAGATCCTTTGAAACTCAGACTTCAAAGTAAGCTGTGCTGAATGCTAATACAAGACCATGTCTACAAAAGCATTTTAAAACCAAATGATTGATATGCCTTAAAAAAACTCCCTTCTATTTATCACCAAAACCTAATGAATTCTTAAATGTAAGTCAGAAACCTAAAGCAACATTTGTTTTGTTTTTAGTTTTCTTTCATAGAAACTGATTTAGACAAAATGCAGATGTTATAGTAGTCATGTCTACCACAGCTCTTTATGGAAAATGGTAATGATCACACAAGGAAGAAGCTCAAACTTAACTAAGAACTTAAAATCAAAAGGATGTTTTCTTCTATAAGAACTTATTAATGATTACTATAACATTTTTATGTTTATGAATAAAACTGTGCTCTACCATTGACGGTATGTGAAATGTTAAAATTATGAATTTGTATATCTTAATAAATAAGCAATCAGTACAGAAAACTAGCCCATTGAGGAATGAGTTGCTTAAGGACAAGAACTAATATAAGCTTTGTGCGTAAAACAGGCAGACCAGAAAGTGCTCAATAAATGTTTCCTTACTAAATAAAGTCTCAATAGCCTGGACTACAAAATGAGTTATGTGCCAGCTTCAGACAATGGTACAGACAAACGAACAAAACAAAAACAAAAAAGAAACCTACAGGCCAGGCGTGGTGGAACATACCTTTAATCCCAGCACTCTGGAAGGAGAAGCAGGTGGATCTCTGTTAGGGTGTGGCTAGCTGGGTCTACACAATGAGTTCTAGTACACCTAGGGCTATGTAGAGAGATGTCTTAAAAAAGCCAAGAGGAAAAAAGAAATCTACAATCTAAGTTTTTAGAAAAAAGGGGAAATTTTTCAAAAATCTAAAAATTTAAGCAATACTCTACTTTGAAAATCTTCTCCATGACTGCTTATCATGACTCCAGGTAGTACTAGTACTCCTCCCAGTGTAGTAGAACTGATTTTTGAGAACCCAAGAAGCAAACATAAAAGAATGCTATTAAAATAGCCGTGCTGTGGAGATCCATAGAGATTTCCTAGTGAGATGTGAGCTTGCTTTACCCAGCAGAGCTGCATAGGGGAATGACTGGACCACTGGCATGGTTACCAGGTGTTTGGAAGGGTCTGCACTTGGGTGCACAGTGTGCTTTGATCTAGCAAGAGGGAGGTCTTTTGTCCCGCCTCTAGGCATTGTTATTAAAAAGCCCTTTTGAAGAGACAGAAGGGGCCAGTGGATTTTGATTCAGGTCCTCCTAAAGCTATCCTATGTTTCTGTCTGTCTCCTCTCTGCTATCTTTCTATCTAAAAGTTTCTTACTCCTCTCTCCTCCTCATAGGAACCCTTTAAAAGGTGGGAGCTGGCCTCCCACAGATGGTGCCAGTACTAGGGACTTGGGTGTGGAGGAAGTAAGAGTAGGAAAACCCGTAGAAGCAGTTGGACATGTCTGGTTTTGTGTGAAAAGGTCAGGCAGTGGTATTTTATTCTTTGGGAGTAAAAACTGTATATAGAAAAATTAGGCTGGAGCAAATATCTCTCTCTGTCTAGTTTTCTTTCTTTCTCTCTTAATTTCTATCTATTAAAACAGGAAAAAAATATAGGGTTTAGGTATAGGAATATTTTGCAGGAAGAAACTTAGGGTAAGTGTAGAATTTCCCTAGTGCCAGATCTGAGACACAAAAAACAGCATCCAGGAACAAGCAGCCACTGCGGACTTAGCAGTCTGAGAAAAAGAAACTGCTATGGGGCAGGAAAATAGTAAGCAGATGTTTGTATATTCGCTTGTAGAAAGTTTGAAAACTACCAGAGTTAAGGTAGAACAGCAACAAGTACAGAGGTGCTTAGAGTTCACAGAGGAACTGTGTTCTCTGACTATGGGACTCTGGACACAGACTCCTAGGGGAGAATCAGAGTTGAAATGCAAAAATATTATGAGGAACATAGGTTGGAAAAGATTCCCATGGAAGCTTTTGGCCTATGGGGACAGCTTAGATCTAAGTCCTTAGCAGCAGGAGGAAAATTTTCCTGAGGTGGACATGGATAAAACAAAACCCTCCACTCTGCCAGCAGTGCCACTATATGAGAACACGTTTACAACACCATTTAATCAGGTTCAGTTCCCTCTTGGCCATGAAGCTGAATTTAAGGAACAGAAGTTTTGGGATGAGACAAGAGAGGAACTAAAGGGCTTGAAAAACTTAGTAATTTCTCTTTCTCAACAAATGGAAGCTCTTCAGGTCTCTCCTTCCTGGGTCGCTTTTCCTTCTGTAATTTGACTCACGGGGGGGGGGGTGTTGGGGGGGGCATCTATCAGAATGGGAAAGCTGCCCATAATTTCCCTGGAACAAAAAAAAAACACCTTCCAGAACATGGCCAACCCACGCTGCTAGTGCTGCATCTCTTCTTCAAGCCAGTATTTGGGAGGCAGCTAGCAGAGGGAAAGAGGTGCAAGGCTTTCAAATGTTCCTCGTAATTGAACAGCCAGATGCCCAGGATAATAGTAGTGAATGTAAATGGAGCCAGGGGTGCAGTGGCCACCACTGGCTGTGGCTGGGTTTCCTCCTGGAGCCAGGGCTGCTTGGCATTGTTATAAAAAGCCCATTTGAAGAGACAGAAGGGGCCAATGGATTTTGATCCAGTTCCTCCTGAAGCTATCTTGTGTTTCTGTCTGTCTCCTCTCTGCTATCTTTCTATCTAAAAGTTTCTTATTCCTCTCTCCTCCTTGTAGGAACACTTTAAAAGGTGGGAGCTGGCTGCCCACATCACACTGCACGTGAACAAATGTGACTAAGATTTCTAGGTTAGGTAAGTTTGGTTTACTCATTTTCATCAGTATTCTGAAGTGATGTAGAAAAGGGCCCTATTGTGAAATATAAGTTTAAGTTTTAGGGATAAAGAGCCAATGTCTACTCAGACTGCCACAAAAATATGAGACATACACAAATTCAATCACAGAAAATGAGAGACAATTTAGACACAATAAAATGTTAATGTGGAAAAGCTGAAGTACATTCAGAAATTCTTTTCCTTACTTTTGTTGAAAATAATGTAAACTTAAGGAATAGAATTACGTTATGGAAATGTTTCAGAGGAACCACACAATAATATAGCAGTCTCTATCAGTAACACCTATCTAAATATAGCATGAAATAAAGTTCTACTCATTTCTTGGAGGGCAATGTATATTTGGAATTTCACACCAGAGGCAATTAAATACATAAATCTCTTTACTATATTTCTCTATATAGAATTTATCCCATTACCTCCAATATCTACAATGAATCAACTTGAATTTAAAAATACAATTCTATCTTAGAGAACAAGGAACTAAATAAACATAAAACATTAAATTGAAAGTAAAAGAAGTAATGTTTTTCAGTCTATAAATGAACACATACTAGCATTAAGAATCTAGTCAGCTTTCTTACCTTAAACTACTTTTAATGAAGTGCAATTAGTTAAGAAATATCATAAGGTAAACACAGCCAATGATTTGTGACTCTCTGTATCTGTTCTGTTAAAGATCAACTCAGGAATCTTAGTGATGCTGGGAAAATACTCATTGTCAATGAAGTATATAGGAAATTAAGATGTAGTAAATAAAGAAGAGCTGTTTTCATGTTAAAAATCACTAACCAAATATATATTATCAAAGTTCATCAAGGCTAATATAGAATTCAAAATATAGGAAAACAACTCTTACCCTATTGGGAAATCGACATCATCACCATGAGCTGTCATGTGATAAAGTCCAAATTTAGCCAGTTTAACATGACCCTACAACAAAAAAAGAGAAAATCACTATGAAATATCTTAATACAATTGCCAAAGAAAATTATAAATATATGTTTTATAAATAAGATAACTGAATGAAAAAAGAAATAAAGAAGAAGGACATGACTGCTCCTGGTATGGTGGAGGAGAAAGTTTATTGTAGATAAAAGGGAGAGCATAGCCAGAGGCAGAGACATTTGGGAGAGTCCAGAATGGACATAACCAGACTGAGTTGGGCCATATAGGGGGTAGGGAGGGAGAGGAGAGGAAGATGCAGCAGCCAGGAGGCGCAGAGCAGATGAAAAGAGAACCAGGCAACCAAAATGGTTGATTATATGGGAAAGGACAGCAGGGAGGAGGGCAACCCAGCCCCTGGGTTAGAGAAGTTTAGGGTAGAGTGTTGTGGGATAATGCTCTTATACACTGTAAAGATTTGTCACTCCTATTGGTTTAATAAAACACTGATTGGCCAGTAGCCAGGCAGTAAGTGTAGGAGAGGTGACCAGATTAGGAGAAGGCTGGGGAGAAGAAAGGCAGAGATGGAGTTGCCAGCCAGATGAAGAGGAAGTAAGATGAGAATGTTGGACTGAGAAAAGGTACCAAGCCACATGGCTAAACATAGACAAGAATTATGGGTTAATTTAAGTGTAAGAACTAGTTAGTTATAAGCCTGAGCAATAAGCCAAACAGTTTATAATTAATATAAGCTTTGATGTGTTTACTTGGGACCTAGCAGCTGCAGCACACAGGAAAACTTCTGTCTAATGTAGAGGGTTGGGTATGCCAGCCAGGAAAGCCTGTAACAGGTAGGGACTGAGGAATAAAGGAAGACTCTAGTGACCAGTGTCCACTTTGATATGTTAAATGGACACCTCAGCCATTTGTTCTTGTTTGAAACCTAACAATAACTATTATGCAACTCAATATATTTTTTTAAAGTTTTACTTTTATGCATATTTGTGTGTGTGTGTGTGTGTGTGTGTGTGTGTGTGTGTGTGAATGTATGCCACAGGTTGCCTGAGGATACCAGAAGAGGGCATCAGATTCCTTGGAACTGTAGTCAGAGGTAGTCATGTGAGCTGCCTGATGTGGGTACAGGGAACTGAACTCAGGTCCTGTGGACAAGCAGCATGTGTTCTTAACCACCAACCATCTCTCCAGTCATATACATATAATATTTTATCAAAATACTATTTAAGAATTTATAAAACACCATGATTTTATGCAAAATCATCTGTCAATATTTAGTATGCTTTATACTCATTACATATGTATAAATGTTTATAGATACATGTATACATATATACTAATATATATCAAAATGTCTAGAGATAACTCGGTGTTAAAAAGCACTTGTTGCTCTTACAGAGGACTCAGGTCCAGTTATCAGCACTCTCATGGCAGCATGTCTATAATTCCACATCCACAAGACCTGATGATGCCCTATTTTGGTCTCTGTGAGCATCAGGCTTGTGCACAGTGCACAGACATACATGCAGGCAAAAACAACCACACACATCAAGTGAAAATAAACAAGTCTTTTAAAAAAATGTCAAATCAAAAATTTCTTTGACTTTTTTGTCATTCACATTATCAAGGCATCAAGACTTTCCTCATTCCTTTTTTTGTTTTTGTTTTGTTTTGTTTCTCTGTGAACAGCTGTGGCTATCCTGGAACTCACTTTGTAGACCAGGCTGACCTCGAACTCTCAGAGATCCAACTGCCTCTGCCTGAGATTAAAGTGCTGAGATTAAAGACATGTGCCACTACTGCCAGGCAAGACTTTTTCTTAACAAAGAAAAAAAGGCAAAGAAAGTTATCATTTTTCTTGAATCCTTGATTATAATGTTTAATAGACATTTTCCAAAGGAGATTTTTTTCCAGGGGCTTGCAAAGACCATTAGTTGTGAAATGGCAATTCTTAGTATGAAAAATTCACAGTTAAAAAAAAAAATTAAGGGGGGCTAGAGAGATGGCTCAGCGGTTAAGAGCACTGGCTGCTCTGCCAGAGGTCCTGAGTTCATTCCCAGCAACCACATGGTGGCTCACAACCATCTGTAATGAGATTTGGCACTCAGGCACAACACTGTGTACATAATAAATAAGTAAGTCTTTAAAACAATGAAGATTTCAATAAGTTCGCTAGATTTCTGAGTATCTTTTTTGTTGTCTAAAAATAACAATAATAGTCACTAATGTGAGCTCAATAAAAGGAAAGCATTACTTTTATGTCTCTTAAAATGTTTCTTTTTAGGCTTGGGTTTCTTTTTGTAAAGCTGATTTAAACATCATTTGTCCACTGAAGAATTGCTCAGCATTACAAACTGTCCTTGGAAATAATCTTGCTTGGTTATGGAAATGATGCTTCACTGCTATGAACCAGAAATTAACGAGTGCTGCTGCTTTCTCCTTCATGAGTTTTGATCCCATAGGGCAGCCGCATTAAACTTTATAAGACTCAGAAAATAATTATATAGGAATAACTGTCCCCTACGTTTCCCAGAAACTGTTTACACATTTATGGAAAAACTAAATTATAATTATGCATGAAAATATGCCACTTTGCTACCCATTAGTGTAGGAGGGTCTTTACCACAATAATCTCCTGTAAGATTTCTAAAAAGAGAAGTAATCCCACAGAAAAGGGGACTAGGGATGAGCAGATAGCAAATGACATCTATAAAGCAGGGAGGAAGGAAGAGTAATAAGGTAGAACAACACGGCTGTGCATATGATAATGGCATTCCATATGAATGGCCAGCACTGCTGTCTTGAGATGTAAGTAACTGAAGAGCAGGAACATGCTGGGAAGCCATGCGATATATCCTTCATGGTTTCTGTCATGGAGCGGCTACCAAGCTCAATTCACATAAGTCATAGACCCTTGGAAAAAGAATGAGTGGAGAAAATAAAGAATGAATCTAGAAAAATAAGTTGGGTGTAGTGGAGAATAATCCATCAATATAATTTTAAAAGTTTTTTTTTTGTCTGCCACAAATACATCATTTTCATAAGTCATTACAAAAATTCTGAAAACATATTGTTATTCTATATTCCTTTGATTAATGGAAGATTTCAGTAGCTTTCATTCTCAAACAACATTAAAAAATATCTATTACTAGCTAAAAGTTACCTTTCGATCCAACAGGATATTATGAGGAGACAGTGCTCTGTGTACTATGCCATGCTTGTTCAAGTACTGTAGGCCCTGAAGTACCTCAAATGCTATGCACAAAACCTTCGTATAACTACAAGGAAAAGAAAAATTCAGAGATCAGTTACAAGGTAAATACAATCTACTTAAAAGAAGACATAATAAAAGCATTCAGTAATGCTTTGTTGCACCTCTTCCACTCAGAGAAAGTGGAACATGCACATCTTTAAAACATCTACTTCACATGGAGGTGGCGGCACATACCTTTGATATCAGCACTCACTGGGGAGGCAGAAAAAGCAGATCTCTCTGTGTTCGAGGCCAGCCTGGTCTACAGAGTGAGTTCTAGGACAGCCAGTCATACACAGAGAAATCCAATATCAAAAACCAAATGTGTGTATACATATATTTATGTATGTATATGTGATATATGTATACATACAATACATATCTACTTCTACGTATTTTGGATTTTCTGATTATAACATAACTAATGTGCTATAGAATCTTACAGTTTGGGCTACAATAAAAGCCATCTTTGTTTTTTTCCAGGGAAGGGTTTTAATTTGGGTGTTGTACACTATTTATAGCAGAATGAGATGCATTTGCCACGGACCGGCTTGGTGTTTTACCAAATTATCAGTAATATTTAAAATATCTGGACCAAACCAATGAAAAGCATCAATTCTGTCAAAATAAAAACAAAACAACTAAGTCCACAACAACAAAATATATTTTATACAATATGGACATTACCTAGTCTCATATGAACTCATAAAAGAACTCCAGTAATTCATGACTTATCGAACACTTGCTTTAATTATTGTCCTGTCCTCTCTAAGCCAATCTCACAGACATGCCCATTTCCTTTATCACTTTTCCTGTCTTTCTTCCATTGTCCTTCCCTGAGTATGTACAGAAAACGACAAAGAAATCATTCAATTCAACCTTCTAACTACCAATATTTTTCAATGGACTGTTTTTTCTAGCCATGTTTTATTTTTAAAATTAATATCTGGAAGCAACCACAAAAAGTAAACTTTAAAAGAGCTATAGATACTGAGGAAATAGTAGAGATTAAGTGAAATCATTAAATTTTTTTTTTTTTTTTTTGAGACAAGGTTTCTGTGGGTAACTGCCTTGGCTGTCCTGGAACTTTGTAGACCAAGCTGTCTGCCTCTGCCTCCTGAGTGCTGAAATTAAAGGCCTTCGAAATTCATTAAGAATTTTTAAGTAGGAAACATAAGAAAGTTAAAAAATAGCAAATAGCAAGTAATTGATGATGATGTACACATACCAATGATTATGTTAAATGCTAACAGTGCTACTTAACCAACTAAAAGATAAAACTTGTTAAACTTGGTAAGAATTGAGATTCAAGTGTACTCAGCTGGAGAAAGCTAAAGAGGACACAGCTATAGGGAAAAGAGTGATTAGTAGATCAGTGGTTGCCATGGGCTTGGGCGACTACAAAGGAACAGAGGCAAATGCTGTGGGATGTATGGCAAATGTGTTGCTAATTAATCAATAAAACACTGATTGGCCGTTGGCTAGGCAGGAAGTATAGGCGGGGCAAGGAGGAGAATAAAGCTGGGAAGTGGAAGGCTGAGTCAGAGAGACACTGCCAGCCGCCACGATGACAAGCTGCATGTGAAGATCCTGGTAAGCCACGAGTCATGTGGCAAGGGATAGATTTATGGAAATGAATTAATTTAAGCTGTAAGAACAGTTAGCAAGAAGCCTGCCACGGCCATACAGTTTGTAACCAGTATAAGTCTCTGTGTTTACTTGGTCGGGTCTGAGTGGCTGTGGGACTGGCAGGTGAGAGAGATTTGCCCTGACTGTGGGCCAGGCAGGAAAACTCTAGCTACAGGCAAAGCTTGAGGCTACTGGAATTGCTCTATTTATAGTTGAGGCATTGCTTATCAAACAGTTCAACTGTACATCAACAGGCTAAATCCTAAGGTATGAGGACTAGGCCTCAATAAAATGTACTTTAAAAATAGTAAGGTGAATAAATTTTCTTTAAAAATAATTACTGAAACTGGACCCTCTTTCTGAAACTAAAAGAACAAGAAAGAACAAGAGATTAAAAAGCTGAAATATTCTCTTCTCTTATGCCACTTCGGCTGAAGATGCTCCCCCTAAGAATCATAGACTAACAAAACCCTTAGAGGCATGAGAAGCCTTCCATGCTGCTGGTGAGGGCAGTCCAGTTCCCAAACAATGCAGGCTATTGTTTCCCTTGAAAACTTCTCAGCAGTTGAAGGTAAGGCCCTATTGCTAAAGAAACAGCACACTTAAAATATAGAACTTGGTTCATTAGAGCTGGATCTTACACGAAAGTCTCCTTCCTGTGGTCTAGCTTTCATAGTACCAGAAAATAAGTACTGTGTAAGCTGCCAAGGGAGGGATACAACTAATAGTTTTACCCAGCTGTGATACCCATGAACCACAATGACCAACAAAACAAGATATATGTAGAGGTGCAAATCTTGATGGTAATCAACTGCTGTCTAGTGGACATAAGGTCACTCAACAGGAGGAGAATAATGCCTAGTACTAAAAATTTAGCCAACTCCCCAGGACTAGTGAGGTCATGGATCTCAGAAGAGAACCTACCTCCTACACTTTACCAGACCAGCACAATTCCTTCACTACATTCTAAAAGTTATTCTCATACCAGGAGATATAAGTATAGCTCTCACCCCTCATCAAAAAACTTCTATAATGGACTCCATCTGCCCATTATAGAAGCTGGATACCATGCAGGATTAATGGACTATGGGAGACTCAGCCCCAATGGATATACCCACAGCACAGCTCCTGCATGTAGATGGCTCAGGAAAGATTACTAAAGAAGGGATGGAAAGATTGAGTCAGAATAACAGGAAGGCTGCTGTGAGAGGGACTTACAAGGGGATGCAGAAACAAGACCTGAAAAATGACAATATCAATAGATATTCTAATGAGGAAGGGGAGAACATCTCCCAGAGTCCCAGTCCTAGACAGAGAACTACAGGGGACTGACTGCTGAGAGAGGGGGATTTAGCCTCTCTTGGAGATGACTGCCCTTATTAGTGATCTGATATGACTTAGTCAGCTCTGAAGTCCTATACAGGCAAATAACAAAAATTGTGCTCAGGAGGCTGTATTTACATACTTGTGCATATATTTATATGTAACAGTAATAATTAAAAAAGAGGCTATCAATTTGAAAATGAGGTATATCAGAGGAGCTGAAGGGAAGAAAGGAAAGGGGGAGGTGATGTAAATATATTTTAATTAAAATGTTAAAAAACAGAAAATATTTTCAAATGAAAAAAACCATAGTTTAAGCATCTCATTTGGCTATATAAATTAGCTTTAGCTTCTCTTATTATTCTTGCTCTCTCCTTCTCTCTCTCCCCACTCCTTCCCCTCCTCCTCTCTCTCTCTCTCTCTCTCTCTCTCTCTCTCTCTCTCTCTCTCTCTCTCACACACACACACACACACACACACTCACAATAGCTTATACATTAGTGTCATATTCAGCACTACCACTAGAGGTCATCAGCTGCACAGTATTTCAACACAGATGTCCAAGGAAATTGGAATCAAATCTTTACAATCACTTTTCATTAAACCAATTTTTGAACAACTGAATATAGAAGACTCATTCTACTTCCTATAGTGTTTTTGTAAACTGATATTAGATTTTTATGTCAAAAATATATTCATATTAAAATGAAGGGTGTATATATCAAAATAAATTTTATTCACAGAATTTTAAAAACTAAAGTTCATGATGAACTCAATTAGCTGCGGTCTTGGCTACTGTTGGAGACTACCTGGGAATCACAGTTAATGGGCTCCATATCTTCAACTTGAATCAAACAGTAAATCAGACTTACTTTTCTGTTTCTTTATACACTTAGGGTTTAATTTTTTAAATTTATTTTAAAACACAAAATAAAAGGAAAAGGAAAATATTACCATTTTAAATACTGGAGACAATGGTGAATGATAATTTTGGAACCTGGTATACTTGTTTTGAGGGATTTTAGGAGGAAGGGGTGTTTGTTTTTGAGACAGGGTCTCACTACAAGGCCCTTGTTGTTGTGGGACTCGCTCTGTAGATGATGATGGTACTAAACACAGAGATCCACCTGCCTCTGCCTCCTAAGTGCTGGGACTAAAGACATGTATTACACTTACTTATTTTAAACCTGTTTTTCTTAATATGGTCAATAAGTTTGATATGAAATCTTTTTTTAAGCAATGTAATTATAATGTAATAGCAAAATAAAAATATCTAATAGTTAACATATAACAGTTCACTTGTGTGCTGTGGCACATGGACCCTCATATATATATATATATATATATATATATATATATATATATATATATATATACAGTGTAATGCTTTATATAAATCAGACAACTCCTAAGTCAGAATCTTGTAAATAACTAACATTGAGTATCAGTTTAAGTCAGTAAATTTTAGTTTCTGTGGTATGGTTTGAAGTGGTACGTCTCACATAGACTCATATGGTTGAATCATTGGTTCCCTCAGATGGTAATACAGTTTGGGAGGTATGAGAACCTTTTGGATATTGTGTGTCAATGGGACACACAAGGCCATTGGGGGCGGGGAGGATTAAGATAGGTTGACTCCATTTCTTCCCAGTTTGCCAAGATGTAGGCAAGCACCCGAAAGCTCCCAATAACAAATCCTCCCCATGATGGATTATATCTCATGACCCACTGGTGAGAATAAATCCTTCTTCCCTTAAGTCATCTGCTAGACATTCTGTTAGAGCAACAAGAAAATAACTAATACTGAACATCAGTACCAAAAAGTAGAGTTCCCATGATAAGCCTGACCATGTGTTTCTAGGTCTCTGGAATTTGTTTGTAGAAGGAATTTATAAGTTTGGAGTTACAGGCTAGAGAATCTGAGAATGCTATAGGGAAAGCTTAACAGATGATTCGGAAGGGAGCGTGAAAGACCAGAATGCTGTAGAAATGAGATCATAAAGCTTCTCTCACCAAGTTTCAAAGGGAACAAGCATTCTATTGGGAATTAGCCTAGAGGCCACTCATGTTATAAACTGGCAAATCATCTGGATGAATGCTTGCCTGTGCTGAGGACTTGAGTGTGGCTGAATTAAAAAGTAATGGACTACTTGTCTGGAGGAGGAAATTTCAAGACTAGATAGCATTCAGGCTGTGGTGTGGCTATACTCACTGCATTTAGCCAGACTTACAGTCACAGCAAGATTAGAAAGTAGAGCAGAAAGAGGGGCCAAAAGAAGGCAAAAATGTGCAGTTTGGTGAAGAAGGGAACATGAACCAAGTTAAAGCCACAGGCACGGTGGGCATGGACAAGGCAGCTGTAACTGTCCAAGAGCCATTGATGAGAACCTATGTACTTTCTTTACACTTTGCGTGGGGAAAATTGTAAAGGTTCCTTGAGAATAAGATCTCACTCATGAACAGATCTGGGGTATAAAGCAGAACACCCACTTATAGAACATTCATTTAAAAGGACAGTGCCCCAAAACATAGAACTTCCATGGTGAACTAGCAGAAAACAATTGCCTAGGGAATATTTTCTGAGATTCAGCCATGAAGGCACACAGACGGCACTGCAGCAATGGGCTAGAGGGGCCAGATTACATCTTAAGCAACAGGAACAGCGGCAACAGCAGATTTTACCATCTTCCTACAGTACAACTTGTGTAGGCATACAGAATGCAAGAGAGAGGGAGTCATGGAGGTTTGTTCCAGAAGAAGAGCTGGTGATACCAGATAATGGGTGGCAGGGTCAGATTTCTTGCAAGCAGGCTCTGAAAGGCTACCATGTGAAGCTATGAAGGTCAAGCTTGTGTTGCTATGTAGATCTCAGCAGGATGCAAAAGCTGACATTAATGTGGTACAGCTTCAAAGGAAAGTTCCTGTATCTGTTAAAGCCAATCTGAAAGCAAGCACATGCATGCTGCTGGTGGGAAGGCCAGGGAGCACAGCAACCAAGTCTACTGGCCTTCGATTACTATTACAAGGAGCCTTCAGTCCAGATGGAGCTACAGGGTATAACATTTATCCCGCTGTGTTTAGTGTTTTTGTGTTTAGTGTTTTGTGTTTTGCTTTAGGCTATGGTTTTCTTACCCTTTCTCTTTGGAATGGGTTTGTTTACTCTGTGTCTTTTTATGGAAGTAAGTAACTTAAAAATAAGTTTTGGATGGGGCTCACAGGCTGGGGTCTCAGAAGAGACTTTGTTTGGACAGTAAAACTTTGGTATTTTTGAAGTTGGAAAAAATGCATTTTGTATTAGGAGACACCCATTGGTTTAAACACTTGGTAATTAGCTGGTATAACTATTTTTTGGATGACTAGTATATAATCCTGTAATATGTGGCTAAAATTGTAAATGAGATTGTTTTTGAAGAAAACCTTAGTTTCCTTTCCTGATGCTGTGATTAAAATACTCCGACAAAAACAACTCCAAGGAGAAAGTTTATCTGACTCCCAGTTCCAGACTTGAGTCCATCATGGCAAGAAAGTCAGAGTGACAGAGCTGAGAGAACTGGCTGTGTCACACCCACAGTCAAAAGCAGAGAGCAGTGAGTTCATGCATGCATGCTCGAACTCAGCTTGCTTTCGCCTCTCTTATTCAGTGCAGGACTCCAAACCCAGGGAATGGTGTCACCCACAGTCAGCGTATCCTCCTACATCAATTAGCATAATTAGGATAATCCCACACAGACATTCTCAGAGGTCTTTGTCCCAGGTGATTTTAGATTTTGCTAACCTGACAAACCACCAATTCCCCCAGGTATCTGCAATGCTTCCAAGAAGAGATTCTAACAGATTGCAAGAAATAGAGGCCAGGGAAGTGAACCAAAGGTCAGGGCTGCTGAGATAGATTTGGAAATCATTCATATAGAAGTGTTAACTAAAACCACACATGCTATTTCCTCAAATCAATGATCCATGCATGATATTTCTAAAGGCCACTGCATAAGCCAAAACACACATACTGTCAGCACACCAAACAGGGAACAATTCTAGACCGTAAGTTCAACATGTTTTTTCACCTTATAAAAATCCTAATTTTTTCCATATACATTTTCCTTCAGTTAACTTTCCTTTGTATCAGCCTAAGGTAAAATGTTAAGGAAGAGAAAACAGATGAAGTATAGTTAGCTACTGTATGACATGAAAAATGAAGAGGAAAAAATACTGCTGATTAATACTCAAATAATATTGCAAGTACATAACTATTTATTTTTAAAGAATCTCTCCTTAACTCTCAAGATTAAAAATATCTTTAATATACAACTTTTCAATATTTGTTAGCTTATAAATTCAGAGTTAGAGGGCAAAGTATTTTCAATGATATGCTAATACATTTGGAAATTTTAATTGGAACATTAAAACAGCATTTTTAAAGGAAAAAATTATTTTAAGATTTATTTTCAAAAATTATGTGATATGTGTGTACTTGTTTTGGGTATTACACATGTGAACACAGGTGCTCATGGTGTCCAGAAGAGGGTGACCCTGGAGCTGGAGTTATAGGTAGTTGTGAGCCATCCAATGTGAGTACTAGGATCTGATCTTGTGTCCTCTGCAAAAGCAGTACCTGTTTTTAACCACTGAGCCACCTCTCCAGCCCCATAGAGAAAAAATAAAAATTAAAAATTGAAAGTGAAAACCTTGACTACTGAGCTTGTGTATTTTATACTAAATTAAATAACTCATTTTTCCTCAGATTCACATGTTTTGCAATGGGACTTTCACAAATTAATTACCAAAGATTATTTGTAGAAGGTATAAAAATACTTCCTCTGTGTCTAAGTTGTTAGGTTGGGAATATTTTAGAACTCAGCTTTTATTTTAAAATAACTGAAGTTGGATGCTGTAAATCTGGAATATTATCAATTGACAATGAGATACAAACAATGGAAAATCAACTTTCCAATCTGAACACTGGGTAAATTTTCTTCTCAACAAACAATTAATTGGCTAAGATTAAAATATACATGGATGCATGGTCTGGTTTGATAACAGGAGACTCCAGAATTGATTTGCTACACTTGAGAATGTTTCAAATCTATCTTGCTTCACTTTGTAAGTTTACAAGGCGAGGAATATGCACTAAACAGCAGCTAAAGATCAGTGATCTACTGGCAGATTGCAAGCCTCATCGTCTTAAGGGTGAAGCAAAACACTTGATCCACATGATCCATTCTTCCTCTAAACACCTCAGAGTCTTTAAACACAATGAAATACTATGTTTTCCATTAAATGTGAATATTTTATAAATTAACAGTTGTCTGTGTTCCCCAATTGTCCTGATGTAAAATAATCAGAAAAATCAGTGTTCTAATATATCTGAGAGAATAAAGTTACCATTCAATAAGTATGAGTATTTTTTGCCATTAAATTTTTCATCTTTTAAAATAACTTTATTATCATGACACAGACACACTAAAATATTTTATTCTGTTATAAAATTTTTAATCTTATAAAAAGGCATCTATGAAAACATTATTGCAAATACTATACATAATAGTAAAATGCTGAATATTCTTCCCTTATATTTGAAACCAAGAAAATATGACCATTAGTATTTGCATTCAATTATCCAGCAAAAGTCCAATTTTGTGAAATAGATCAAGAAAAAAAATAAGACATAATGATTTTTTAGGACGGAGTGCAAACATATTTTAATTAATGATAATATGGTTACTTACTTGGAAAATCTTAAGGTATTTGCAGAAGAACTATTTGAACTAACACTACATTTAGTTCAGCAGAGTCTTAGGCAAGAAAAAATTCACTTATATTGTTATATATTAACAACAAGATAGGAAAATCAAATACAATTTCATAATACTCATATCAAAACAAAATATTTAGGACTCATTTAGCAATAGGAAAAACCATATATTACAAATTACAAAACAGTACAGGGAGAAATAAAACTTTATAAGTTTAGAGAGAAACAGTGTGTTAGTCTATTGGATGACTAGAAATTGTTAAGACATCATCTCTTCCCAAATTGGCCTATCAGCATAACCAAACCTCAATTACAAGTTCAGACACTTTTGAAAGCTAAAAAGTGTATTATAAAATTTATGTGAATATAATTCACAGAACCAATTATAACTAATCTTGAAAGATGCAAATATTGGAAACCTGAATTGGCAGCTTTCAAATTGTACTGTGAAGCTATAGAGATTTACATAATATACAGCCATCATATATATGGAAAAATAGGTAAATGAAACAAAATAGAAATCCCAAAAGATAGACCTACACCATTTAAATGGCCTTTTGCTTTTCAATTAAAGAAACAAAGCAATACAAATGAAGTATCTTAAATACAGCTAAAACAACTAGATATCTATATGATAAAACTGCCCTGAGCACTATAGAAAAATACTAAATGAAGACAGACTACATAACCAATAAGATCTAATGCTTTATTGCTTTTTATTGGTAATATACAATAAGACTCATCTCTCAGCTTCTAGTTTTAATTCCCTTACTCTCTGTCAGATAAATTTTAGCTGAATTCAAATTTCCTTCCACCTATCTATCAAACTAGTTCTGTACTGAATGATGTAATTATCTGTAGAAAGTGAACTGCAAATGACTACCAGACAGTAGCATCTTACAGTGGCAGGTTGTAAACAAACAGATAAGTGAGATGACCCTCAAATGAAACCTCTGAGGAAGAGATTTCTTTCTTACAGATCCAGAGCACTGATTTCTGATGGTGAAAACTAGTTTAGTTTCTAAGCCTTAAGAATATTATCCCATGTTTCCTTACCAAGTTACAGAGTAATTAACATTGCAGCACATGAAATGTCCTGTTATTGGAGACCAATGTCATCCCAACACAGACAAGTCAAGCAGTTCTTAACAAAATAAATTTACAACGCATCAGCAACAATTTGGAACTAAGGCTGGTTGGATGACTTTTACTGAAAGGCAGGAAGTAATGTTATATTCCACAATTTCCATGGAAAATATTAAATTCTAGCCTTGTCTTAGTTATTTTCCTATTGCTGTGACAAAGCACTGTGAACAAGGTAACTTAGAGAAGAGTTTATTGGGCTTACAGTTTCAGAGAATGAGTCTATGCCCATCATGGAAGGCAACATGGTAGCAGGTAGGCAGACAGGCTCATATGGCACTGGATCAGTAGCTGAGTTTATATCTTGAGACAACAATATATCATGAGGCAGAAAGAGTTACCCAGGAATGGTGTGGACTTTTGAAATTTCCAAGTCCAGCAGCCCTAGTGACACATCTCCTCCAAGAAGGCCATACCTTCTAATCCTTCCCCTAAAGTTCCACCAACTGGGGACCAAGTATTCAAACATATGAGCTTATGGGGGCCATTCTCACTGAAACCACAAGCTTGTTACTGGAATGACTGAAAAACAAGACTTTATTTACACAGATACTTAAACACATTTTTCATGAAGACATTGCGAAGACCTGTAAAAGTCAATGTCTTCTTTGTAAAATAAATGAAAAAAAAATCTATAAAATGTAAAGGACATTAAAAAGCAATGAGATTTTGTTCTTAATCTTATGCTGTGTTTCCATCAGTGACATTTTGATCAAATACAGACAAACGTGACTTATTGAAGAAATGTGACTTGTTTACACAGACCAGCTGATGTTCATTGTTTTGAGAGTCAGATCTCTAAGACAAGGACAGAAAGCTAGAACTTTTCATGAGATAGTAGATATAATCTCATTGGCAAAGTAATGCAGAATGTATCCTCATATGGTACAATTCAATGTTCAAAAGATACTGAAAAGAAAAAGAAGGCAGGGTCATTTGGAAAAGGATAAAATAGGAAATATTTTTTTTGAGTCACCAACTTCTTCTGTCCCAGTTCTCCTTAAAATTTTTAAATTTTATTTATTTATTTAGGTATTTGAGTATTTTATCTGCATGTATGTATGTATGTATGTATGTATGGGCACCACATGTGTACTTGCTGGCTGCCACAGTCAGAAGAAGACATAGGATCCCCTGGACCTTTAGATATTCTTAGTTAGTGTTAGTGCTATCTCCAGCTCCAGATAGGACCACTCACTCCAGGGAGCCATGAGCCTGGAAAAATAGAAGCCTAGAGAAGATAAGCTTCTTGAGTACCCTACAGCCATTTTCGCTCAGTCCAGAGGGGAGCAGCTCTCCTGGCCCAGCAAAAGGCCTGCAATTGCCAGAAGAACAATCTTTCATTTGGATAAAGGACTCTACCAGGGGAGATACAAACACCCTTGCCACATCACATCCAATTCTGGTCACAGTCTGCTTGGCTCACCTCTGGCATCAGCTAGGAGATACCTCCTGCTTGGCCCTAGTACTGTAACATTAAGTCCAACAAAAGGCTTAGCTCAATTTTGTTTGTTGTTTTTGTTTTTTAACTTATCTCCTTTTGATTGTGGCTAGCCAGGTGAGCTGGGAACATGGAGGCCAGAGAGCAGGCAGACAGTGAAGAAGCAGCAGTGGGAGGGGCACCAGGAGGAAGACTGAAGAGATCTAGAGAGCCGCTGAGGGCAGAGACAGCAGGAAACTAAGGTGGCAAAGGTGGAATACAGAGAAGGCGGTCAGGGGCCACAAGCAAGAGCTACCCCATTAGCGGGTAGAACTAACCCAGACTGCAGCCAGGCCTCACTAGCCACTGGAGATCTGTAACTAGCCTCTTTTCAGACACCAAGCATCTCTATACCCTAAGCCAAGGAGCTTTAACACTATCTGTGAGAGGAGCTTCAGAGTCCAGCCTACGAGGCCAGCCAGGAACTCCAATGAGAGCCCGTGTTTCCTGCTGCTGTTGCTTAGAGTCGAGGTTTTCACTTAGCTGTCTGCTAAGTGCCAGGCTGCCAGCAACCAGAACACAGAGCAGGGACCTCTAACCTGAGCACCTAGAACCTCTCTCTTCTGTATGTTGCTGCAACACTCTGTAAGCAAGTTCCCCCAAAAGATGCTTCAGGTGGACCACCTTGGTATTTGGTGCTTCTTTCTTTGAAATTCTAAGTGACCTTGACCTCTGGATAGTTAGGAGCTTTTCCTTGTGTCCCTTGCCATCAGGGTTGAGAACTCCAGCCACAGGTTCAGGGGATGAAGTAGATAATTACAAAGTCATAAAGGCTCATGGTAAGCAATTTCTGTTAGTTTAATGTAACTATACATTGAATCCTTTATAATTTAAAAAATACTTTTGAGTATATTAATGAAATACTTGTAATAAAAAAATTAGATAACAGACTATTCTGACTAAGAAAACATAAATTTCTTGAGTCACTGAAATAACTGAATTAAATTCCACCATTAAGTTCTACCGAAGTTATGAATATTCCTTCTGCCTCTTCCTCAGCATGGCCTTTACTTAACAAAGATCACTATTCACCTGGGGCTACTGGTGCACACAGAGCAGCTACCATAGCCTCTTTCAGGAAAATAATCTTGGCTAGTGTAAATGCTTAGAACTAAGATGTCAAATTTTTCATATATGTACACTCCACTGAGGACTTCTTTTCAAGTACTTTGTAGAATGTACACATTGAATTTCTATGTAGCAAGTGAATTAAAGTTCTTAAAGTAAAAACCTACATTGAATTTTACCATTACACAAGAACAAAAGAACTCAATGCCCTTCAGTGTCTAGTGAAAATGCTCCTTTGTTGGCGGATTTTCACTCTTCACTTCCTTGTCACGTGTTCTACAGTACCTCACAGGCTTCCTTTCCCGAAGCAGGTCTTCCAAACTCCGCTCACAGTGCTCAGCTACCACCACCAGTCGTTCTGAGAAAAGCAAAGCAAACCCACTTTATATTTAACACACCTTAACAATAAGATCATATAGCTCTCTAAAGTCATTAACATACAACACCAGCAACAGTATTTTAAAGTATTATGTATTTTCACTGTGTGTGCATGTGTGGTCAGTTTTCCTTACTTCTACCTGGCTTGCTCATCTCAGTCTCCTCTATTGATCAGCACCCCATCTACCCAGACTGAACTGCTACCCATCTTCTACTCATAATTCAATTCATTGGTCTTCTTACTGTGCTTTCTCCTCATCTACTACTTTCTGAGAAACTACTGCATTTTACCCCAAGCCTGGAACTCTCTTCAACGGCAGACATTTAGAACACACCCTTGGCTTCAGTATAGAACTCACTGTCCAGCTGGATCTGTTGCTCAGATGGTAGAGACCTTTCTTAGAATGCACAGAGCCCTGCACTGAATCACCAGCACTTCATAAACCAGGGTGGTGGCACATGCCTGGAATTCTAGCACTGAAAAGTTGAAGGGGAGACTAGGGCTTGCAAGGCCATCCTTAGTGATAAACTAGTGAGAGGCCAGCCTGGGATATATTGGACCCTTATCCAAGAAAACAAACTGAAAATGTCACTAGCAACTCAAGAGAAACAAGACAACTTATAATTTTTCCCTTTCTCAAACCTGCACAGAGTCCTGCTATTTCTATGCCCCAGTTGCTTCCAGAGTCTGCTATTTTTATGCAGAGTTTATTCCACCTGCTGCAATCCAGGTCTAAGCCAGCATTCTCTTATTAGCTCTCCACAGCAATCTCATAACTGTTCTTTTCACCTGACTTAAGATCCTCCTCCCACATGTTTTCACACTAAAGTCCAAGTGACAGGACAATAAATCTGAATAAGGAATTCCTTCTCTAGTTTCCACTACATATTTCTCTCATCAGCTTTTGGACATTCTCATCCTTTGGGGAATCATACTTGGGGTCCTATATCTAAATGATCTTCATCTTAACCTTTTAAAAGAACTTCTGTATTACATTTATCGTGTGTGTGTGTGTGTGTGTGTGTGTGTGTGTGTGTGTGTGTGTGTGTGCATGCTGCGCGAGCTCATTCCACTGTGTACATGTGGAGGTCAAAGGAACTTGCAAGAATCAATTTTTTTTTCTTTCTTTTTTTTTTTTTTTTTTGTCATCATGTGGGTCCTAGGGATCAAATTCAGGTTGTCAGGTTTGGTGGCAAATGCTTTATCTGTTGAATAATCTTGATAGCCCTTTTAAAAAAGAATATATTTTATGTATTCTTTGTATAAGCAGTTCATGTACATGTGTGCCTGTATGGGCATGCCAGGTGTATGTGTTGGAGGTCAAGGAACAACTTGTGGAAATCGGTTCTCCCCTTCCATTATGTGGATTCTGGGATCAAACTCAGGCGTAAGTGAAGTTATCCTGTTCCTGCCTGGCTCCAGCGGCCCTGCAGTCGCTTGGACCTAAGTAAACACACAGAGGCTTATATTAATTAAAACTGTTCAGCCATTAGCTTAGGCTAACTATTGACTAGCTCTTATACTTAAATTAACCCATAATTCTTATTTATGTTTAGCCACGTGGCCTGGTACCTTTTCCCAGTTCTGCCTTCACATCTTGCTTCTCATGGTGGCAGCTGGCAGTGTCTCCTGACTCAGCTTTCCTGTTCCCAGCATTCTCCTCTTTCTTTGTCCCACCTATACTTCCTGCCTGGCTACTGGTCAATCAGCACTTTATTTATTAACCAATTAGAGCAACACATTCACAGCATACAGAGCGATATCCACAGCACTTAGGTTGTCACCTTTTTCCACTCAGCCATTTTCCCAGCCCCCTTCATTTCAAACATTTATCTCCCATCATGTTACATGGTGCTTAAAAACAGACTACTTTTCTGAGGCCCAAATGCTAATATTACCATTTATTATCACATGATCTTGGGAAATTTACTAATCTCTCTGTGCCAGTTTCTTCTAAAGAGAAGAAAACAATAATGTCCACATCACAGCACTGTGGTAAGGGTGAAATAAATTCAGATAGAATTAGGACTGAGAAGATGACGAAAACAGCAATGCCTCTATCATAGCATTGTGATGAGGGTGAAATGAGTTCACATATAAGCAGGATGGAGAATAGTCCTGGCACAGTGCCAGCACTGTTAGCTTTTACTATTATTCAAGATTCAGGTCTCTGTATGATAATGAGTATTCAGAGACAGGTAATTCCTGGGGGGCGCTCACCAACCTAAGACAGAGTGCCTGTGTGGCCTGGGCAGTCGTCTGCATGGCAGGTAAGGTGACCTGCTGACGTCCCACGCAACCAAAGTCAGAAGCTCATTTTCTAGTAAAAGGGGGATCTGTAGGGCCCTGCCCCCCGTTTTGGGTAACTGTTGCCTTGCTTGCTGACCTTGACCTTGATATTCTCCCTATGCTAATTCCCTGCCGGGTTCCACCCTCCTGAATGCTTAAGGGAAGTTCCTTGTCTGTGTATCCTGCATAATGGGCGTTAACAGCTTAGATGCAAGATTGTAAAACATCGGTAGCGAACTTCTGCCCTCTGGGGTTCTCCCAATGTGCTGCAAGTCTGTAATTAAGACCTCCTCTCTCTGGCATTTGGGGGGGGGGAGAAAGATTCAGGTCTCAGTAAACATGACTTCCTCAGGATTTTTTGGATTCTCCAGAATTGATTCACTAGTATTATGATGTATTCTACACAGCACTTTTCTTTTGTGTCACTTATTTAACTCTAAAATTTGCATACATTTTTACTTAGTGCTATTCTTTCTACGTAGATGACACATTTTGTGATAGCAGGAACCATGTTGGTCTTGTTTGGAACTGCAATACTAGTGTCTACAATTCACCTGAAACATATAGGCACATACTAAAATTATATAAGTTAAATTATAACAGGGCAAGACAGTGAAGAGGTTCCTCCATCCTGTATTCTTGCTGAGGCCATTTCAGTTTTAACTAGAATTTGATCTCCTTGATGGAGAATCCCATGAAAAATTATTCAACTCTGTTCTAGGAACCCAAGGTCAGGATGTCCCAGCTAACTTATCTTAGCTTCCGTTAAACTGCCTGTTTGTGCAAACCTCCTCTTCCAGTTAGCTGCTTATCTTAGCTTCTGTCAAATTGCTTGCTTATACAAATCCCCCCCACCCCCCGCATCCCCACCCCCCACCCTGAAGCTGTCAAACTGAATGCCAAGATGGGCATGGTTTTGTCAGGGCTACAGCTGGGTCCCTGAATACCTGGGTATAGTCCCAGAAAGCTGGAATAGAGAGTTTCAATTGGCTATAAACTGTGTCTGAGTGGTCTTCTCTGGTGGGATCCCCATAACAAAACAAATTAATTAGAGCAAAGGCATAACGGGAACATCAGAAATGATGACAGTCATCTGAACAGATCTGTTCTATGTTGGAAAGTACACACTTATGTTCTAACTAGATATAATACCTTAGCAGTATTGAAATTAATACACATTAGAAATTATTAAAATATACATACTTCATTTATCAGCCATTTACAAATAGATATGCATGTCTTTCTAACTGAAAGAGACTTATCTAAAATGTGCCATTAGGCTGAAAGTTTTTAGGCTTCTTCTGGAAACACCTTTACTGTCTGTCAAGGTTTTAAGAATCTATAGAATTTTAAACACAGTTTTAGTAATGTAGAGCCATAACCCTTGGCAGAAAATCAGTGTTTCTCCCAGAGGTAAAGGAGTATATACTGAAGGAATATTTCCATTATGAACCTCTTTTTTTTAAAGAAATCATTAGAAGTACTCATTCCAAATTTCTGGATCTGTTTGAAAATAGTTTCTGTTTGTTATGAAAACAATCTGGCTGAATAAACGGTTGGTTTGGGAATCATAATGTGCCAAATAAAAATCAGCAATGTAGTGGCATTATTTATAAATAACAAATATGCAAGGTTGGAGAAATGGCTCAGCAGCTGAATGCATACTGCTCTTCCAGAGGACCTGAGTTGGGTTCCAATCACCCATATCCAACATTTCACAGCTGCCCATCACTCCAGTTCCAGGGGATCTGAAGGTACCTGCACTAATGTACACATAACCCCCCTACATACGTGTAATTAAAAGTAATAAAAACAAACATTAAAAATTAAAAACAAATTCCTTATAACATAAAGGAATGTCTGAAAAGCATGAACTAATAGGAAAATGTAGTGAGAGAGAGTGGGGTCCAGAAGGATGGCTCAGAGACTAGAGATGCTCGTCATGCAAGCCTGATGAACTGAGTGTGATCCCTGGAGCTCATGTAACTGTGGAAAGAGAACTCCACACCATCGTCCCCTGACCTTCCACATGCATGCCCCAGTACACGTGCCCTGACAATTGTGTATCTCTATTCATACATGTATATCATGCACACACATGCAGAGTCACAGAAAAATATAAAAGTTCAAAACAGAAAGTTTTAAATTTTTTAACACAAAAATGAATTATGAATGTCTTGTAATATTGTGTTATCAACATTTCTGCATCATTTTTGTTATTCAAAGTAAAAACAAGATTATTAGAGACTAGCTCATCACCTTTAAAATGTGATATTTAAGTAAATGTTTTAACAGTAATGCCAACAAAGAAAAACTGATTCACAAATACTGTAGGTACCAGGATTCTGCAACAGTCAGTTTTAAAAGTCAACTACAGTCCTCAGGCATTTGAACAAACTCTAGTCTATATAAATCTATGAAGAAATCATATGAACAACTGTGTTTCTTAAGAAACGCCCTTAAGAAACTTATCCTAAGCCGGGCGGTGGTGGCGCACGCCTTTAATCCCAGCACTCGGGAGGCAGAGCCAGGCGGATCTCTGTGAGTTCAAGGCCAGCCTGGGCTACCAAGTGAGTTCCAGGAAAGGCGCAAAGCTACACAGAGAAACCCTGTCTCGAAAAACCAAAAAAAAAAAAAAAAAAAAAAAAAGAAAGCTTATCCTAAACAATCTAGGTTCATGATGCAAGTTAAATAACCTTGAGACAGAACTGAGGATTCCCTGAAAAAAGCAGCAGCCTCGCTCCTGCCCAGATTTGGTGTCTCCTTGATGATATGCCTTGTGCTTTGGGCTGGACTAGCAAGAATCTTGCATTCTACTTCCTAGCACATAATCTCTTCATACACACAACCCCTACGAGTTCTTTTCTGTGACAGAACCCTGACCGATTCATTCATTTAGACTGAAATTTATAGGCTATAGGTACAGAATAAATTATAGTATGTCCTTAATAATGATATTATTAATATAATAATATTCTGACTTAAATTTCAAATCTATGTAGCTAAATAATTTTTCCTTCATTTCATCTCACTAGCAATTACAGAAGTATTTCTAGATAATTAATACCAACCACAATACGGCATACTACCACTTAAAATCTTCATTGTACTTCTAAACTCTGCTGATATTTCAACTCAATAGAAAGGTTAAACTTGATAAAAATCTGTATATTTAAGTTTTGTTGGCTTCATTTAAATATATAGCATTGGCTTTTAAAAAATAAATCATGCTTTCAAGTTCTAATAAGATGTCTATATTCTTGACATTAAATGCATCATCCAAGAAGTAGCATCTCCCACCAATTTGGATTCAGAAAATACTGAAGGTCTGGCTTCTATATGAACCTAACATGTGAAAGCATAATGTAAGAAAATAGGCCACATGTCACAACTCCATGTACAAAGAAAGGAAGTGGTCATGGAAAAGTCACAAATAACAAAATGTGTGCATAGCAAGAATGAAAAAGAGGAAAGCATAGATCCAAAAATCAAAATTCTTCATGAGACAATGAAATGATGTTAAACCAAAGTCATATGACTTGAGAAGTATGTGCTGTTGACTAAGGAGGCTATAAAATAGAAACTTCAATTCTCAAATTAGATGCCATGAAAATGACTGAAATTCTTCAGAATAAGTGGATTTCTAAATAAGCACTTATTATAATTCAGTTATTTACTCCTTATGCACACAAATGTTTTGGGCACCGAACTGCCAATATATACAAGAAATCAAATCCTCTAGTTTCTAGTCATTGATATTTCAGTCCAGGCAGACAGGCTTATGACATAGGAATCTTTAGCATGTCCATCTCCTCTGTGACCCTCTTTGAGAGAACTGCTGAGATCTTAATGTTGTAAAATATTATTTTAAGGTGTGTTACTTTTGTTTATGTTTCATTTGTTTAATTCTGTGAAGCTATGTTACTGGGCCTGCCTAAAACATCTGATGGTCTAATAAAGAACTAAACAGTTAATGGCAAGGCAGGAGAAAGGATAGGAGGGACTGGCAGGCAGTGAGAGAAAAAATAGAAGGAGAAATCTGGGAAGAAGAAGAAGTAGTCAGAGAAGGAAGAAGATTCCAGGGGCCAGCCATCTAGCTACACAGCAAGCCATGGAGTAAGAGTAAGATTTACAGAAGTAAGAGAACAGGAAAAGTCCAGAGGCAAAAGACAGATGGGGACAATTTAAGCTAAGAAGTGCTGGCAAAAAAACAAGCCAAGCTAAGGCCGGGCATTCATAATTAAGAATAAGCCTCCAGGAGTGATTTATTTGGGAGCTGGGTAGTGGGCCCCCCAAAAAGAGAAAAACCAACATCTTAGAGCTGTGAATTTGGGAAAAATAGAGTAACTACTGACAAAGGTGGTCAGGAGACTAAGCAGACTGTTGGTCTGGCTCAAAGCACACTGTGGTATATAAGGGGATCCTCTTCTGTCTGGCACTGATAACCAAATGAGGTTCACAGGTGAGGTTGGTAAGAGTGATCCTCCCAAAGGGTTCTGCTTTGCAACAGCACAATTTTAGTGCTGACAGGGGCCATTTGATTAGAGGAAATAAAACTGGAGTGGGGTAAAGGGGCTAAAGAATGATACAGGACTGATGAATTAACCTTGTGACAAAAGGAGGCATCCAAAAACTAGTCAGAGAGCAAGGCCTGCATTATATATAGATTGTGAAGCTCCAAAGAGTTCTCCAGATATAAAAGGAAGAAATTAAAGTCACTTTAAGAAACAAGAATGAAGTTCTAGGAACAAAATAAGGTGGTAAGGGTCTGAGGAGAATGTCCTACTCAATATGGTCACCATCTGAGGATAACAATAATATACTATACTGCTCAGGTTTGCTTGGAGTGATTTGGGACTGGGAAATTCTGCAATTGCAAGGTCTTTCTTTAGAAGCTCTAACTGAACTACATGGGAGGGTGGGGATTAATTGTTAAAACATCCAGAGAATGACAGCATCTATTCATTGTTGGATGATGTAATAATCTGTAAATGATTCTCATAATTTTCTGACATCAATATTGTTGAAACCATTTTAACAACTAAAAAAAAAAAACTTGTTAGAGGTTCCTTACTGGGCTTTTTTTTTTTTTTTTTTTTTTTTTTTTGCAAATGGGTGGAACTATCTACTCTCTACTATAGGGATAGTTATCATTAGTCTCCTGGTTATCTTTAAGCCAATTATAATCAAAGTACCCTTTCTTCAAGAATTCTTCAGAATTAAGTTTAGCACTCATATACACTAGCCCAAAGCTTTTATGTAATATACAAATGGAACACATATAGTGGCCCTGATTGTAGGTCTCTTAATTAGCAAATATGTCCTATGGTATAATGCTAGGTTCTGGTCAAATCACACACAAATTAATTATTAATTAAAAAGTAAAACAGTTTGGAGTAGATACTTTGATTTTACTTATGGAGATTTTACTTAGGAAGCAGAATAAGATATAAAGTTAGCAATATTGATAGATTTACAGTTTCTTCAGGTGGACTATCAATTTGTAGACTTCCCATAGGTCAGGGTAAAGAAGGAAAACTATGCACTTGTGTGACTTCACAATGACAGACAGATGCTGAAATGCGGGAATTGCAGCTGTTGTGGGCCTCATGGTGCTTTACTGCTGCAGAAGGTGAAGGATGCCGAGCCCTATCTTCTTACTTAAAGGCAAACTTAGGACATTCTTACAGAGTTGCCTAGACTTACTGCTTCAAAGTCAGCTTCCTTTCAGGTCTGCCCTCCAAATACATATAGAAAGAAACTCTTAATAGTTTTCACCTGAAAGATTAAGCCAGGCCAGCCAATAATAATCCTTTACTAATATTTGCTGAATCAATAAGTTAAAGGCAACTTTACACAACAAAAAAAGCTAAAAAACCCATATATTTCAATATGTAGGTATGTTTATATTTACATACATTCATACAGTCATGTGTGCATACATATATGTGAGTATGAAAAATCAAATATAATCATCTACTAGATAATTGCTATTTTTTACCACTATCTCCCCTTGCCTCTGGTTAAGCTTTCTAAAAACACCTAAATATTTAAGGTACTAGGTATACAGTAGAGCTTTACAGTATTTAGGGACCAAACAGTCTGAATGATGTTGCTATGGCATTATTATAGCCTTACAGTGACTTTGAAAGTATTCATTAAGTAACAAAATTTATTTTTGTATGTATTAGTATTTATCTTTTCTTATTTTCCTATATGCCATCATGTTCTCTGCCTCAATTTCCTTATCTATAAAGTGTGACGATATTTTATCTGTGCTGAAATGTGATATTTTATTTATATGTTAATAAATAAAGTTTGCCTGAAGATCAGAGGTCATAGTCAGCCATAAACAGAAGTCAGGAGGTGGTAGCACACACCCTTAATCTGATCACATGGCAGGCAGAGTCTCTGTGTGGTCAAAGACACAGTCAAGTGTGGTGACACATGCCTTTAATCCCAGTACCAACCATAGAGACCTGGAGGTCTGTATAGACAGGCAGTGATGAGGAAGTGATGTGGCTGGGCTTAGAGCCAATGAGAAGGGAGAACAGGAAGGCAATAAAGGTGCAGGTCAACAGGAAGAAGCTCTCTCTTGGGAAGCTACGGCGAAGTGGTGAGCTAAAGTTAGTTGGTGGCTATTGCTCTGGTCTCTACAGCTTGCATCTCTGTATTTGGCTCTGTAATTCTTATTTAATAAGACTGTTTAGAAATTTGCCTATAGTAAAACAACACTGTAACTGTTCCTGTTATATAGCAGTATGATGAAGATTTTTAATTGTTATAAGTAAACATCTAGACTATATCTCAGCATGTAATAAGAAGTCATAATGAGAGCTACTATTACAAAAGAATATTCTGCTCATAGCCAACAAAAAAATATTCTCGGAGCAAATACTTTTAAAAGAAATGAACTTGCCAACTTCAAGTATAGTTTAGCATGCTTTTCAGAAAAACAAAGAAAAAGTAAGTATTTATGAAGGTATTTACCACTAGGTAGAAACATATGAAATAGATATTTTATAGAAAAAAATTGTTGTATGTCAGAAAGCATGAAGGTCTGACTTTGATATATTTTTATATCTCCAAATTATTTTATGTCAGAAAATCAGGCACATTTTGCTAAAGGACATTTAGGATAATCTTAAGACACAGAACTTCAGCCTGCCATTAAGATCCCTCAACAATTCTAGGACAACAAACACTTCAGGTTTGGAGGAACCCTCTATAGGATCACAATGGCAGTGCACCTGCTGTCACAAAAGACGCTGTCACCCAACTACTTTAGTTCAATAAAAAAACCAACTGCAACAGTAGGAAAGTAATGACTCCCTTTTCGTTTTCAAACTTAGTCAAATTTACTTGGAAACATTAAAAAGCAAGTTCATGAATGCATGTCAACACATTTTGACTCTGCATTTAAAACTGCATCGTGAAACTTGGACCAAAAGCTGTGGAACATGCAGGGAACCGAACTAGGCCCTCTGCATATGGGAGCCATGAGACAGTTGTGTGGCTGGGTTTGTTTGAGGGTCCCCTGGCAACAGGATCAGGATCTATCCCTGGGGCATTAGCGGGCTTTTTGGAGCCCATTACCTATGGTGGGACACCTTGTTCACCCTTGATGCAGTGGGGAGGGGCTTGGTTCTGCCTCAACTGAATGTATCAGGCTTAGCTGTCCCTCCATGTGAGGCCTTATCCTGTTGGAGGAGGGGATGGGAGGCAGGGAGGGGATGCTGGAGGGGGAGCAGGAGGAAGGATGAGGGGGGATCTGTGGTTGGTATGTAAAATGAATAAAAAAAAATTCTTAAATAAAAAAAAGAAAAAATTGCATCGTAAATTGAAGCAGTGAACATAAAATTTAAAAAAAAAAAACAGAAAAAGACAAACAAACCAAAAACCAAAACTTACCATGCTTTCCCCTAGAAATATCCACATATTGGCACAGCCTGGGATGGGTGATGGTCTTAAGGATTTGAAAGCGACCTAAAATTTTGATGGAATTTGGTGTGAGAGGAAGTCCATTGCTCCCACAAACATCATGTGGAAGAGCTGAGGCAAAGAAAGTAAAGGCACCCATGTCAGCATCCTTCAACGGAAACATTTCTGGAGTCCTGGGTCCTCTAAGATGACCTAGAAAAGGAGATAATTTTTATATGACAGACTGACCCAACATTAATCCAATACTTTCTCACTTGAAAATCAATATACAACTCGGAAAAAAAACCATACTACTCTGAACTCAACTATAAAAAAATCACCTTAAAAATTTCAAGACAATATATGAAAGAAAAAAACCCCAAGCCTAAGTTTATATTGCAGCTCAAAATCAAATTCCAAGATTTTCAATACTGGGAGAGGTGACTGAAATTGGGGGGCATTTGGGGGTGAGGTAGAAACCTAGTGCAATGGAAACTCCTAGGAATCCACAATGGTGACCCTAGTGAAGACTGCTAGTAATGGGGGACATGGAGTCTGAACCAGTCATCTTCTGTAACCAGGCAAAACTTCCAGTGGAGGGACTGGGATATCAACCCAGCCACAAAACCTTCGACCTACAATTTGTCCTGCCTGCAAGATGTGCTGGGGTAAAGATGCCACAGAACATGTGGGAGTGGCCTTCCAATGACTGATCCCATGTGTAGTTGGTTTTATTATTTTTTTCGTAACTCTTTGGGGGCCCACCAAGCTCCTAAATAAATATATGGAGACTTATTCTTACTCAAGAATGACTAGCCTTAGCTTGGTTTGTTTCTAGCCAGCTTTTCTAACTTACTTAAATTAACCCATTTCTCTTCTATGTTTTGCTCTGAGATTTTTACCTTTCTTTATTCTATATGTCTTTTTTCTTGTTTTACTCTGTGGCTGGTTGTATAGCTGGGTGGGTGGCCCCTGAGGTCCTCCTCTCCTTTTCTAGCTCCTCTTCTTCTCTTCCCTAGATTTTTCCTCCTACTTATTCTCTCTGCATGTCAGCCTTGCCTATCCCTCTCTCCCACCTAGCTATTGGCTGTTAAGCTCTTTATTAGACCAATCAGGTTTTTTAGACAGGCACAGTAACACAGCTTTACAGAGTTAAACAAATGCAACATAAAAGAATGCAACACATTTTTGCATCATTAAACAAATGTTGCACAGCAAAAACAAATGTAACACACCTTAAACTAATATTCCACAACACTCTGCTGTGAGAGGGAGCCCATGCCTGACACTGCTTGGAGGGCTAGGAACTGGAGATTGAGTAGTCCAGAGACTTAGGATAGAACTAAACATGACTGGCAAAAAAAGTCAACGAAATAATTCCTAATGACACTCTGCTGTATTCACAGACTGGAGCCTAGCATAATCATCATCAGAGAGGCTTCACCCAGCAAGTGGAATGAGAAAGGATTATAGGAGTTGGAAGAGTGAAGAACACAAGAAAATAGCCCATAGAATCAACTAACCAGGGCTAGGCTACACCAGCTAATTAGTGATAGCTCTGGTTGCTTACAGATGCCATTGGCTTTCAAAACTTAAAAGCCAAGTACGCATAGCCACGTGCACTCAATGGCCAACCAGCAAAGAAACTCCAGACCTCAATCTGCTTTGGGTACCATTTTGACAATTCTCATGAATTTGTTGTGCTCTTTATAACAAAAAGGATACACTCATAGTGCCACCACAGACACAATTATGCCCAAATTAGGGCAGAAGGAAGGTGGCGGTCTTAGTTCCCAGAAAACTCACTTTCCTATGAACCATTTTGATGACAGCATAAATGAACATCACTTCATATCCCATTCAAACCCAGGCCTCAGACTTGCTCTGTAAGAGGCCGTTAGAGCATGGGCTCCTTCTCTGTTCATTGGTAGCTGAATAAAATCTCCTGCAGCTTTCAGATCCTCAGGGCCTGCAAATTTGGTAACACAGGTGAATTTGTTTTCTGTGGTGATGCGGAGAGCCACTACTATTCTCATCTTATGAAAGGAGTCAAAACAGATTCTCAAGAGTTGATATTAAAATAGTTATGATCACTATTCCAAATCTTGTAGATGCTGTGGGCTGATGTAAAAAGGCAACAGTAAAAGGACTAGAATTTTAATTTCTTCTTCCTTTTCTTTTTTTAGTTTTTGTTTTTTGTTTTCTGAGACAGGGTTTCTCTGTGTAGCCCTGGCTGTCCTAGACCTTGCTCTATAGACCAGGCTGGCCTTGAACTCACAGAGATCACCTGCCTCTGCCTCCGGAGTGCTGTAATTAAAGGCATGAACCACCATCACCTAGAATTTTAATTTCTTATTCAATAAACAAATCCCAAATTATATAAAGTTATATCTAAATACCAGGCTTGAAGTCATAGGAAAGATGAAACATAACTGTGGCATTTTAATATTCAATTTTACAGCAAAATATTGGGTTTTCAGTTATAGATCTTAATCACATACAATTGAAAAATCAAACAAGTGTTTATGATTCAGAAAGATAAACCACTAGCAAGAATAAAAAAACATTTAATTATTGCTCTACTTCTCAGGTGCACATAAAGCTCACAAACAGAAAACATACATGCATATGCTCACATTAGGTGACTACAAGAAAATGAAAAAATAAAATGATGAGGTGAGAGATTACAAGACGAAAGCGCTGTAAGGAGTTGGTTTGTAAAGTTTACTCAGGGGACACTTCTATGTTAAGTCCGATGTTTTTGTAGCTGCTTGACTACTAAGGACCACAAACAAGACACACTCTTTCAATGAACAAGACACAATACAAACTCTCAAAGAGCTTGGAGAGGAGTGACTCAAATGAGGGGGAAATGTCAAAAATTGGGGGGAAAGACGTTGATTTTTATCTTGAGTAAAATCGTATTTGCATTTCAAAACTCGGTGAACTTCTGCTTCAATGGGAAGGAACTTTGGAGATAAACGCAGCAGCAAGCAGCTCCACAGGTTGGTTCTACTGGTGGCTGCAGACTGGCGGGGTCACTCTCTGCACCCGATTGTCATCTATGTCCCACAGGCCCCACCCACTACCACACAGAACACTAGGACACCAGAATACCTGCCTGGATCTGGGTTGTATTAGGGGGATGTGCTCCTAAGCGCTGTAGTTGTGCCTGCCGGTGCTACTTAGTGGGCCGTGTTCTGCCTTTCAGGCGCGTCTACAAGAGGCGGCTTAAGGAAAGTGACAGCCGGAGCCACCAGCCTTCGCCCGCGAGGGCTGCCCCGGTTCACAGCTCAGAATCTGGCTGCGAGCGCGCGCCTGGATCCACTGACAGCGCCAAGCCTCCCCTCCCCCTCTGCCGCCTCTGGTCGGCCTCTACTCATGACGTCACGGCCCAGCGACGCAACCCCGAGGAAAGACCCCCCCCTCAACTTCCGGCCGCCTGTCCCTTGCCCGAACAGACCGCAAAAATGTAGCGAGCGAGAAAGAGGTGAGGAAGGAGTGGAGGGAGGAATGGAAAATAGGAGCGTAGTGTGGCACAAGAAGAGGACGAGCACAGGAAGCGGAGGGCTGGTGTGGAGTGAATCTGTGACACTGTCAGGCATTTATCGGGGACACCCATGGGCCCTTCTCCCCCTGCTACGGACCCGGGGAGGCTGTCCCTTCCTGTACCCGGCTGAGGCTGCTCCAGGGCTGCGGTTCGCTGCTTCATGTGAGTGTCACCAGAGGGTCTAGGGTAGATGGGTAGCGACCCAAAGTTCTTTTCCCCTTTCTCACCGGGGAAAGAGAACCTGACCTTCCAAGTACTAGTAGGCAGCGTGGCCATACCTCCACCCGCGTGCCACGAGCAAACAGGCAAAGCTTGGCTCCTTTTGAGTCACCTAAGTTTGGGAAGTGAATACATGGCCGAGGGGAAGCACGCGGCTGGAGGCAGGGGATGGATTCATAAGCTTGATTACTTCTAAGTGAGTGTGCAAAGGATTTCCAGTGTTTGTATGTGGGGAGGGGTTAAAGAGAGAAATTTATTGGTTCAGCAAATACTAGAAACGCCAGTTACCACTATACTCCAGGCACCTTTTAACGTTATCAGGTAAAGATCGGTAAACAAAGTAGAAAGAAAGATCAATAAAAACGGACAAAAATTCAAGTCATTATCTCCCAGCTTAGGTTTTATTGTTGAAGTAAAGCCCTAAAAGTAAGATATTAATATGATTGCGATGTGAGTTCAGAGAACCGACCCTGGATTCCCTGCAACAGCATTAAGCGCTTTTAACTGCTGAGCTATCTTTCCATGCCCTGTACCATATTTTAGATTATAAATACTGATCAGGAAAAGTATTAACAATAAAAAAAGGTATATTATTTGGCATTGTAATGTGGCCAAAGAAGAAGTTTCTCAACAAAGATGGCTTTCTTGAAAGGATGTGAACACAAATGAAATTAACTATACAGATAACCTTCAGAAAGTGCCATCAGTCAGGAGACCCAGCCATTCCAAAGGCCGTGAAACAGAAACTTACCAGAATATCAGGGAAGCCTGGAGGCTCAGTATTGTGAGAAGGACTCAAAGATGGAGACAGTATCAGGGCGAGCCGGCTGATCATGGGGGTGAGGTGGGGGATGAAAGCCACTATAAGGGTTTCAGTAGCCAAGTAATGTTATCCAACTTCTTTTTAAGAGGGTTACTCAATAGACTGAGGGCAGACGTGAGAAAGGCAATCAGGAGGCTTTTGTTTGTCCTCAAAGGAAACATAATAGTGGCTACAATATAGTTACTAAGGTGTGTCCAGTCATATTCTTGGGGTACCCAGTGAACACACATAAGGGAACTATGGATGGTAGTTTGTTTTCATTATGTAGGTTTTGGGAAACACTTTAAATGAATTGTAAATTTCAGAATGACATACATAAGTTAAAATTGTGGTTTTACCATTTGATACTTGAATCTAGACAAGACATGTGATTTCTCCAAGTATAAAATGAAGATGATACCTTACAAGGTAAAGACTGAATGTCAGGGTAGATGATGTCTTCCATTAAAGTGGTATCTTTTCTTACCTGCATTCTTGAATTAGAAGTGGGCAAGACTGTGTGGTTGAAAAGATAGGTTATTTTAAACCCAAATTGAAGCACCTCATTGTCATCATTTAATATCTCTCTGACTTCCTGTGTCCTCATCAGTAAAGAGAAAACAGGCTCTCTGGCAAGGGACAAAAATCTATAATAACTAGGAACTTTCACAGAAACAGTTTTAGGTCTTCAATGAGGTTTAGCAAAGCTTGGTTTAAAAATTACCTGTGGGATTGGTGCTAGTTGCTGCAATGTAGTTTGTTTCTGAAGTATATTGTTCTCATTATATTTAATTGTAATATTTACTTGTCTTTAAATTCTTTTTTGATACATTCTTAAATACCAGCAGGAATTTTAAAGTGGTTCTAAAGGAACCATATCATGTTTTTGTCAGAGTACAATAACTTGGTAATTAGATTATGAAGCAACTGAGGGAATGTTTGGAAGGTAAAATTAGGGATGAAAGGAAGAAGAGAAAAAACATACTGCTGTGATTCTATGATTACTAATAATTCTGAAACACATTTTTTCTCACATTAACGTATCTTTAATTGGAATGTATTTTAAAATTATTGACGTCTTAAGATCACTGTAGACTGCCAGCTGGTGACATAGTTTTCATTGTGTCATTCATCATAAGTTAATGTTGATATTCTGTTATGTGCCATGTTAGAATGTAGCTATTAAGAATAATTTCTGAAGCCTGGTGGTGGTGGTGGTGGTGGTGGTGGTGGTGGTGGTGACGACGACGACGACGACGACGACGACGACGACGACGACGACGACGATGACGTCAGTGGCACACGCCTTTAATCCCAGCACTTGGGAAGCAGAGGCAGGTGGATCTCTGTGAGTTCGAGGCCAGCTTGGACTACAGAGTGAGTTCCAGGAAAGGCTCCAAAGCTACACAGAGAAATCCTGTCTACAAACAAACAAACAAAACAAAAACAAAATTTCTATTTTATGTATACTTTTAGTGATTATGATTTAGAGTTAAAAATGAAGATACTGTGTATTCAGAAATACAGGAAAACTAAAATAAGTAGTAATATAAAACAAAAGTCTAGGGCTAAATTTAAAAGATTTTCAGTAAACACACACGTCTTTAATCCTAGTACTTGGGAGGCAGAGGCAGGCAGATCTTTGTGAGTTCAAGGCCAGCCTGGTTGACAGAGTGAGATCCAGGAAAGGCACAAAGTTACACAGAGAAACCCTGTCTCAAAAAACCTATATATGAGACATATTAGAATGGCTTACAGACTATTAGTCCATCAGTGGTTGTCTACCAATGGAAGGTTCAAGAATCTACTAGTTGTTCAGTTCATGAGGCTGAATGTCTCAGCTGATCTTAAGTGTGCAACAGAATTCCAAAGAAATAGGCTTTAATGCCAGTGAAGGAATGAATGTGCCAAGGAATAGAATGAGAACAGTCAGACAAAGAGCAAGCTTCCTTCTTCCGTGGCCTTTATGTCGACTGCCAGCAGATGTGGCCCAGATTAAAGGTGGATCTTCCTACTTCAAATGATTTAATTAAGAAAAAAATCCTTCACAGGTGTACCCAGCCACTTAGGTTTTAGTTAATTCCAGATGTAGTCAGGTTGGCAACCAAGAATAGCCATCAAAATGTGTCTAAGGGATAAACAGCATTGTAACAGTTGAATCTACAATCCATGTGTAAAGGAAGTTCAATTATATATGCTGCTGCTGTATGTATAAATGAAATTAAAACAGCATCTTATGAAGCCATTTTATACATGATGTAGATTTGATGAAATTGAGTACTGAGAAGTACTATATCTAAAAAAGTATATTTTTACATAGTTGTTAACTCTGAAGTAATGAAATTAGGGATTCCGAGAATTAGAGTGGCATTTCCAAATTTTTGTAGAACCCTTGTGCTATAAAGTAAAATTAAAATTCTACACATAAAACTTTATTTCCATTAATTAAAAAAAAATATTGGTTTTCTCACTTTTAGAACCTGGTGCCAGAGTAGTTGGTAGTTAAAAGAAATCACAGGCAACTTGGATGAAGTAGGAATTTCAACTAAGGAGATTGCTGAGGTGATGAAAAATACATCAAAGATAGGATGTAATAAAAGTAATATCTTGTGTTTTACTCTTTCATTTGTACTCTAAATTCATACATTTGGTGTTGTGTGTAAGGAGTATCATGTTTTAATTGCTCTCTCTGTTTCATGAAATATGATCACAAGTTGGGACAAAATTAATGTCATGAAACAATTTATCACAAGTTGGGACAAAATTAATGTCATGAAACAATTTACATAATGCCTTTCCAGTTTTTTTATTAGTAAAAAAAAGTCTTTGTTTTCATCAGTACAGTGCAAAAATATGTTTGATGTGTTGCCTTCTCTGCCCTTTTTTTCTCTCTGCATAAAGTTCTTATGTGTGCATGTATTATACATACAATTAAGTGTTAAATCTATTTTGATCTCATACTTTTAACAAATTACCATAGAGAGTGAGGAAGCACTCAAACCATCTAGAAAATACAAGTTTCAATAAATGCTAATGGTTGCTTTTCACTTCAGGTTCCATCATTAATTAGATTGGAAAATGCTTGATAATTATGTTTGGAGAAATTACAGCATCCTCATTAAAAGAATTAGCTCCAGCATCTGACAGACTTGAGTTTCAATCCTCATTTACTAAATAACTGTGCTACCTGGGCAAATTAATTTTAATTCCAGTTATCTTGTATTCATAAATGATTCATGTACTTAGCAAATACTAAATATTCTACAGTTGTCACATCTTATTCCTATTATCGTCTGTGAGAAATGTGCATATTAGCATATTAAAAGCTCTAAACACACTAAAGAAACGTTAAAAAAAAGACTTAATTTAGTTTGTGTATGTGTGCATGTATGTGCCTACATGTGTATGTACACCATTATGTGCATGCCTGAAGCCTGCAGAGGCCAGAAGACGAGGTTCAGATGACCTGGAACTGGAGTTTCAGGTGGTTGTGAGTTTCCCTGTGGATGCTGGGAATTAAACCTGATTTCTCTGAAAAAAAAAAACAAAAAAAACGGAGGAGGTCTTGAACACTGCACCATCTCTCTAGCCCCGAGGAGACTCGATATTTTAAAAATTAGCCTGTAGTTTGTACTAGGGTAAGATCCTTATAGAGTAACTAACTAGTACAGTGAGCACTGGGTTGAACAGTCGAAGGTTTGAGCTTCCACTGTTGTTAACTTGGCACCGTCTCCCTAAACTACATTTATTTTGCCCCCTTCCGTCTGCTTGTTTTCCTCCTTTGTTTGAAAGCTTGGTGACTGCTCATTTTCTCTCTTCTGTAAACCCAGCATGAGACAAAATGGGGGGTTTTAAGTGAGGTTGAGATCATGAACATGGATGGAAATTACTTTTAGGGACCTGGCAGCCAACAAATGGGAAATAATCGTGTCAACATTTGCATATGCCTTGCTTAAAGATTTTGACCTTCAGTCATTTTATTATTAGCCCTGGGTGACAAGGGTAACCGTAAACTGCCTGGTGATGATTTGTGATCCTAAGAAGACATCTATCCCTAACTCTGACCAACAGTGTTCAGGCAACAAGTGAAGAAAGTGCCCTGTGGAGGGGCAAGAAAGCAGTGGAAAGGATCCTAATATCAATCAACAAAGTGAAACATGGAGAAGTTTGTCACATAGCCTGTCAAGCATTTTTCCGCTTAGGTTTGTTGACTGTAACCACCTTTTCTAAAGAATTGTATCTTTTCCCTCAGTGCTGCCTATTGCTAGAAAACACTAACAAAAACTTAGGTATCGGTTGCTATGACAGAACACTAACCAAAAGCAACTTGGGCGTGGAACAATTTTATTTCTGCTTACCCTTTTAGGTCGCAGTGAAATCAGAGCAGGAACTTCAGGCAGGAACCTGAAGCGGAAGCCACAGAGGAACAGTGAGTGCTTCATGCAGCTCTCCTGCTCATTGAGCTGGCTTTCTTACATAGCTCAGGGCCACCTGCCCAGGAGCAGCACCACTTGCTCCTTTCAGGGAGTTCAGACCGCAGTCTGCTGTTTTTGATGCTGTCTAGTTTCCTGTCTCCAGTAGTTTGCTTATTAATAAGTGAAGATCTTTTTAGTTTCCACAGACATATGGCAGTTCCTGTCTGTAGGTAAAGTATGCAAAGATTTTCAAGTGGCTTCGATGTATTACTAAGGCCAGGAGAGCTCACATAAATTAAGCTCCCTGGCTGATCTAATGTAGTGATACTTAATGGTCTGTATGCCAAAGGCAAACAGACAAGGACATTGACAAACTATATCAGTCTGTAAGTTACATTTTTATTGTTTATGACCTTAACCCTTCAGAAAAACATAAGAATGGTAACTTGAGAGCTAGAAGGAAAAATAACAACACTAAGCAGCCCACTGTGTTCTAGGTTTCTTGAAGGTAAAGATTATCTGGATACCTTTTTTGTTGTGTTCTAAGAATTTTGCTCAGTGTCCTACATATGGTAGTTTAGCCACCATTTTTCTGCCATGTGCCAAAAATCTTAATTAGTATTATTTATGCTATACCATTTTGCCCTTCGTCAACATAGTCGTGTGTGTGTGTGTGTGTGTGTGTGTGTGTGTGTGTGTGTGTGTGTGTGTGTTTTATAATGGGGAAAACTCAGAGGTTAAATAAATGGTTGGAGATCACTCAGCTGTTAAGTGGCAGAGGGGCAAAGAATAGGTTTTGATCTGGCCTCTGCGACTTCCTCATCTGTGACTGTTGCCGCTCTTACAGTACATTTTTAGTATGTATGAGGAGTGACGAGAGCACACGGTGTTCCTGTTCTCAAGTGCTCAGTGTTACTTGTTTGAAACTAGAAGATGACATCTACCCAGTATGAGTATGTCATTTGATTGTTACGGTAAATGTGGTTTGTATAGGAATGGTCACCATAGACTCCTGTATTTGAATGCTTGGTCACCAGGAAGTGGCACTACTAGATATGACCTAGTTGGAGGAAGGGTGCCACTGTAGGGGTGGGCTTTGAGGTTTCAAATGCTCAAGGCAGGTCCAGTGTCTCTCTCTTCTTGCTGCCTACTGATCCAGATGTAGAATTTAAATGTTTTCTTTACAAGAGTTGTCATGGTCATGGTGTCTCTTCACAGCAATAAAACTAACTAGGACAGTAGACGAAAGTGGAAATGCATGAAAAGATTGTTGTAACTCAAGAAACTGAACCCCTGAGAGAGTATATCAATTTTCCTTAACTTCATATATCCATTTCTTTTTTTATCTCTAAGATCCCAACTCTGCAAACATTTGAGAAATGACATTGTATTCTGTGTTTATTTTGCTTAAAATGGAAGAATTTAAAAGGCTGTCTTTATTTTGAATTTATGTACTTTTTTGTCCATATTTTTAATGGCTAAAATAAAGGCTTGTAGAGAACATGCAGTTTACCTTTCCATATTAAATTCCTGTTTATGTATTCCATGTTATTATCAACTTGTTTTATAGCATTTTATTTTGGGTTTTGCATTGTCCCATCATATATTGTCAATTTTAGGATATTTTGGAGGTTTATTTTCTTAATGAAGAATGTAAACATCTCTGAACATTTATAATGTAGAGTTGATATTAAATGGTCATTTGACATTTTAAAACAGTCATATATTATTTGTTGAACAGTTTCTATTATAAAGTCATTTAGTGAGTGTGGTTTCATTCATTGAAAATCAGGATTATTTCTGCAATGCTTTTGTCATTCTTTTATTTTTTAACTATAAATTGATAGTAAATCAGGTAAATGAGAATAACTTATATTGTTAATAATGCTTAACCTCAGTTTTGAGTGTATTTTTCTTAACAGCAGCCAGTTTTATACAGTGAGTTAATCTCAGAATATTCACTTACATTTACTTTACTGTACCTAAACAGAATACTTTTTCTTTGGATTTCTTTGTAATTGTATTTGTAAATTACAAATAAATAAACTTTTTAAAATAATTGTAAAAATTCTAAATTTGTTGCAAATTCATTGTGAGGTCTCAGTAGTCCATATATCTAGAAATGAGCTCAAGCTAATCTATAGAAGGATTTCTGGCAGTTTAATAAAAGCCAGCATTCATCAGAAACTTGTGAAATGATTCCCATCTGCCCAAAGTAGTCATTTTCCTCAACCTCTTGCAAAAGGGACATATGGCTACTTATGAAGTTTATCAGTATGTTAAAGTGCATGCTGGCCTCCAGGCTCCCTCAGTATCACAAGTACCTGTCACACATTTCACAGTCCATGCTAGCATTCTGCCCTTCCCTGTCCCCACTTACTAGTCCTCTTTATAACCCACATTGTTTGTCCACCCCCACACACTCTGTTTCATCTATCCTCTTGCTCTCACTGTGCTCTGTTCTCTATCTTGCTAGCTCCCTGTCTCCTCTATTCTTTCCTGTCCTTTCCTAACCCTGGCCATAACCAGTCTGCTTTCCCTCTACTCTGGACTCTTCCAGATACCGCTGGCTATTTTGTCTCTCTTATTCATAGTAAAGTCCTTCTCCATGATAGTGAAGTGGTCATGTGAGCAGTTTCTTTACTGTGTCCCCTTGCATACATTCATGGTATATGTACTAGCATTATTTTCTGAGTGGACACATGATTAATGTTGATGATTTTCATAAGTCTCGATATTTTTGGCTTTTAGTAGTTAGCTTTTCTTCTTCACACTTGTCCTGAGAATTTTTGGTGCACATAACTCAGCAAATAGTAAAAATATCCAGTATAGGAAAAGTGAGGCCTAGAGGAGGAAGGGAGTCAGCAGTTCTGTTTGCTTTAGAACACAGGTGTCTACTCACAGCTCAGCAAGTGTTATTGTGTCCTCTTCCTATAGTGTAGGGTACTGAGCTCATTTTGGGATATTCTACAGCATATAAAGCTTTAAAGTTTTTTAGCCTTAAATCTAGTATTTATTTTCTGCACTGAAGAACAAAGTACATTTCAAAGTAGATTACTCTTCCTAATAGACGCAGGCATTAGTTTACTCAATATTTCTGCCCTATTTTTTTTTCCTGTTTCTTTTTCTATGTGTATGTATTGTATGTGTGCGTGTGTGTGTGAGCACATGAGTGCATGTGGTTACTACCAGGTAAGGCTAGTGCAGAACAGTTTTCTTAGGGTATCTCCTGCCTCCTTCCAAGCCTAGAATTCCAGGTGGCTGCTGTGCCTCCCAGGCTGTACCTGGGTTTTCTTGCAGGTGTGACAAGCACTTTAGCCACTGAGCCGTCTGCCCAGGCCCTGCTTACTTGTGTTCTCCAAGGGGAGAACTGTTTATGGTGTTGATCAGTTATAGGAGAAAATGTTTTTCCCTCAGTCGCTTTCTCAGTTTACTATAAAATAAAAGTGTATTCTTTCCCTCCACAGTATGTTTATTACTTTCATGTTTTATTTAGGATTTTCTGCCGATTCTGGGCAAAGATGGCAACCAATGATGCTGTTCTGAAGAGGTTAGAGCAGAAGGGTGCAGAGGCAGACCAGATTATTGACTATCTCAAGCAGCAGGTTGCTCTTCTCAAGGAGAAAGCAGGTAAGGACATTCTAATGACAGATTATAATGATAAATTCTAATAATGACAGTTAAATGTTTACTGTGCAAATTATAACTTGATCATTTTAATTATGGCTTTTAGATTCCTTTAATTTTTTTTTTTTTTTTTTTATTTTTTTTTTTTTTTTTTTTTGGTTTTTCGAGACAGGGTTTCTCTGTGTAGCTTTGCGCCTTTCCTGGGACTCACTTGGTAGCCCAGGCTGGCCTCGAACTCACAGAGATCCGCCTGGCTCTGCCTCCCGAGTGCTGGGATTAAAAGCGTGTGCCACCACCACCCGGCCTCCTTTAATTTTTGACTATGAACATATTCTAGGATTATGATAAATTAGAATTGATATATAGTAAATGTCATGATTTGCTTTCTGTTATGATACAAGACCGAAGGGATTTGAATAGGAAAGGGTTTATTTCAACTTGCAGCTTATAGTCTAACATGAAGGGAAGTTGAGGCAGGAACTGAAGAAGAGGCCATGGAGGAACACTGCTTACTGGCTTGCTGTCCATGACTTGCTTAGTTGCTTTCTTATACAGCCAGGACCACCTGTCCAGGAGAGGTACCACCCCAGGTCAGACTCTCTCCTGTTAATCATTAGTCAAGAAAATGCCCTACACACTTGCCCAGTACAATCTGAGAAGGCTTTTCTCAGTTGAAGTTCATTTTTAATGACTCTTAACTTGTGTAAAGTTGACAAAAAAGCTAACCACAGCGGTAAATATATAATTAAAAAAACATAGTATTTTAGGACTGATAAAAGAAGAGTCTATTGTTTAGAATTAGTTGCTATATTATTAGAGGTTAATGAAATCAAACATTAATAGTTACTTTGATGTTTTATGGGTCAAGAAGTGTTTTTCATATTCTTTGTTCTTTGAAGTTTTTGAGAAATTCTGCAGTGTATACAAAAACTTCTACTTGCCGGGCGGTGGTGGTGCATGCCTTTAATCCCAGCACTCGGGAGGCAGAGCCAGGTGGATCTCTGTGAGTTCGAGGCCAGCCTGGGCTACCAAGTGAGTTCCAGGAAAGGCGCAAAGCTACACAGAGAAACCCTGTCTCGAAAAAACAAAAAACAAAACAAAACAAAACAAACAAACAAACAAACAAACAAAAAACCTTCTACTAAATTTCTTTCTTGAGGATTTGATTTGATTGAATTCAGTATTCATTTCTCAATAACCATTATTGTTGGTACTGTAATCGAAATTCCAAAATGTGCTGTCACTAATTTAAATAAATACTTTTTCTTCTATGAAAAGCTAAGAATGGCTTACAGAAACCTTGTAAGGATTGTAAAACCTTGTTTTAATCCTTTCTTCCTCATGTTTCCTAGTATTTCCCTTATGATCCTTAATATTCTTTCCATTAATAAGGTAAAGAGATTGAAGATGTTCTCTGTGAAATAATAAATATTGTAAATAGAATTTTCTTCATAAACATGGCTATCTGTTGCTGTGAGGAGACTCCATGAACATGGCAACTCTTATAAAGGAAAACATTTAATTGGGGCTAGCTTACAGTTTAAAGGTTTGGTCCATTATCATGGCAGGGAGCATGGTGGCATGTAGGCAGACATGGTGCTGGAGAAAGAGCTGAGAGTTCTGCGTCTTGATCCATAGGCAACAAAAGGAGACTGTGTCACTCTGGGTATAGCTTGAGCTTAAGTGATCTCAAAGCCTGCCCCCACAGTGACATAACTTCCTCCAATAAGTCCATACCTCCTAATAGTGCCACTCCCTATGAGCCAAGTATTCAAACACATGAGTCTATGGGGGGCCATTCCTACTCAAAACACCACATTGCACTCCTGGCCCCCATAGGCTTGTATTCATACCAATATGCAGAAATGCATTCAGTCTAACTTCAAAAGTCCCCATAGTCTATAATGGTCTCACACTTGCTCAAAAGTTCAAAGTCTCTTCTGAGATTTATGCAATCTCTTAACTGTAAACTCCTGTAAAATCAAAAAGCAGATCACCTACTTCCAACATACAATGGCAGAGGATATACAGTACTATTCCAAAAAGGAGCATAGTGAGGAAATACTGAACCAAAGTAAGACCAAAAACCAGCTGGGCAAACTCTAAACTCTGCATCTCCATGTATCATGTCAAAATGCTTTTCAGATCTCCAACTCCTTTCAGCTTTGTTGACTGCAACGCACTTCTCTCTCTTGGGCTGGTTCCATTCTCTGTTAGCAGCTCTCCTCAGCAGGTATCCCATGGCTCTGGCATCTCCAACACCTGGTCTCCTGGGCAATCCAAGTTTCACCTTCACAGCTTCACACAATGGCCTCTCTGGCCCTCCATGCAGGCCTCAATAGCTTTCCTTAGTCATGGAGGCAAATTCCCTAGCCCCTTCTATTCTTGACTCTAAAGCCAGAACCTCTTGGTTTTAACAGCCAAGTTCTGCTGCTCTCTAAGACTGGAACATGGCCTCTCATTCAATTACATCTTCATTAACTTTCATTTCTATGGTTTCCTTTATTGCCTAAACTTGCTCTGTAGACCAGGTTGGCTTTGAATTTAGAGATTCTCCAGCCTCTGCCTTCTGAGTGCTGGGATTAAAGGCGTGCACCACCACACCCAGCTCTAAGCTTTTCTAAATTGGAAATTGAGCTAGGTGGAGTCTTGCCCTGAGGTCACTCCTCCCTTTATTCCACTTAACATCTGGCTCTTCTTTAATTAAGACTTAGCTCCATTCCACTTCTTGGTACCTTTTTGTCCTCAGTCTGTACATTGTGTATTTTTCCTTGCTCAGCTTGCTCCTTTCCATTATAAATCTTCATAAGAGTGACACTAGTAACCACAAGACTATACTAGGCTGTTTTGAGATTTTCTTTGCAAATGCAATTAATCCAAAACTCTTTAATGCAGCCTTAGGCAGACTTTGAGGACAAGGGCAAAATCAGACACATTCTTATCCAGAGTATCACAAGACTGGTCTCTAGGCCACATACTAAAATTCTTCTCCTTGGAAACCTCTTGAGCCAGGCCTCCACAGTTCAATCACACTCAGCACCACTGTCTTCCTTGTTCCTACTAGTATATCCCAAAGTCCCACTTAAAGCATTCAACTGCTTTTCTAATCCCAAAATCCACATTTCTCCAAGCAAAAGCATGGTCACGCCTATCACAACAATACCCCAGTTCCTGGTCTTAGTTAAGGTTCTATTGCTGTGAAGAGATACCATGACCATGGCAACTCTTATAAAGGAAAACATTTAATTGGGGCTGGCTTACAGTTTCAGAGGTTTAGTCCATTGTCATGGGGAGAAGCATGGGCATTCAGGCAGACATCGTACATCTTGATCCACAGGCAGCAGAAGGAGATTGTCACACTAGGCCTAGCTTGCCTCAAAGACCTCAAAGCTTGCCTCCACAGTGGCACACTTTTTCTAACCAGGCCATACCTACTCCAACCAAGGCTACACCTCCTAATAGTGCTATTGCCTATGGGCCAAGCATTTAAACAGAGGAGTCTCTGTGGGCCATTTCTATTCAAACCACCACAGTGGCATTTCCCGCCAGCTGGTGGTGGTGCACACCTTTAATCCCAGCACTCAGAAGCAGAGGCAGGTGGATCACTGAGTTTGAGGCCAGCTTGGGTCTACAGAGTGAGTTTCAGGACAGCCAGGGCTACACAGAGAAACTTTGTCTCAGAAAAAAAAAGGCCATTTCCTAGAATCTTGACTGACATTTCAGTTTTTCTAATTTAAAAGTAAAGAACCATTCTAATTATTTACTTCTGTTGTTATTCTTTGTAGCCTAATCCTGTCATTCCTAGCTTATGTCCCACGTTGTAATAAATAACTTTCTAAAATTTTTTTAGTATTCCTTAAGACATTTTTAATAAAATGCTATCTTTAACTTAAAAATGTAAGTCATAACGTTATGTATAAGAGAAAAAGAATTTCTAAGTTATCGTGATAATACATATCACTATTACAATGAAAACTATCAGGGTATTACAAGTCCTAGCACAAGTGGTGAATCATGTGTTATGTGATTAACACGCATAAAATTTCCAGTGTGATGTTAACTAATTCCAGGCAGGTATTTAGTCTGCCTTTGCTCAAGCATCTCATGCCAGATGTAGGTTTTGCTTTTGTATTTGATTTACTCTAAGAATAAAGAGTATGGGTTAGGGTGATATTTGGAGGTAGCCCATATGCTTAGGGCCTTGGGTTTGATCCCAGCACAGAAGAAAAAGATGAATGAGTCCTTACATCAAGCCCTCAATGATTAAGAGAGCACAATGTACATTTTGTGTTACTTGAGTCCTAAAAATTCCAGATGTAATAAAAATGCTTTAGAATACATTATATTTGTATATGTAGTAGCTAGGGTCCAGGCTAAAATAACTGTTTACATGGTTTATACTCATAAATATACAATTGCATTCTAGAAAGTCTGGCTGAATATCTCAAATGCTTAGCTCCTGCCTAATAAATTCCAGAAATAGCTTCCATTGTTGCAACAACCCAAAATAATCCCACCCAGGGGATAGTTCCACTTCTGCTAAGAATTATTACTTGGTGTCATATTTTTCATTAGGTCTTAGACCTAATAAGCATCCTTATAGAAGATAGTGAAATGATTTTTCTGGGGACTGGGGAGATGTCATATTTGGTACATTGTTTGCTGCTCAAGTATGAGAATTTGAGTTCTGTCCCTAAAACCCCTGTCAGAAATCTAGGTGCAGGAGCCATTTCCTATAATCCTAGTGCTGGAGGGACAGAAGGATCCCTGGGGCCTGCTGGCTGGCCAACCAATCTAGCTGAATTGACAAGCTCCAGGTTCAGTGAAAGACCCTGTCCGAAAAAAACAAGGAAGAGAATAAGTGAGGAATATATTCCCTTGCATCTCTGGATTCCACATGCATATTTATGGTGCATGCACACTTGCAGACACATAAGACAACACACACACACACACACACACACACAAACACAAAGGTAACTTTTTCTGTCCTACTCTTTTATTTTATAGATTTTTTTTTCTCTCTCAAACTGACTGTGGATCAGATATATGCATGGGGGAGAAAGTACACTAAATATATAGATTGAGTTCCTTGTTTTTGATCTGTAAATCACTATTTACGTTATTTTTTTATTTATTTATTTTTTTTTTTGGTTTTTCGAGACAGGGTTTCTCTGTGTAGCTTTGTGCCTTTCCTGGGACTCACTTGGTAGCCCAGGCTGGCCTCGAACTCACAGAGATCCGCCTGGCTCTGCCTCCCGAGTGCTGGGATTAAAGGCGTGCGCCACCACCGCCCGGCTTATTTACGTTATTTATATTCTGTGGGAGTCTTACACCCAATATCCCGATGACTACTAAGAAATTGTTAATAATATTAATAAATAGTAAACTGTCATAGAGTAATAATAAACTGGCCAAATATTTGTTCCTATTGTTATCACAACTATAATTATACTTATTATGCTCTTTTCAAATAAAACATTTGAAAATACTTTTTAACTGAATTTTCTTGATTCTAGTTTTGCAGGCGACTCTGAGAGAAGAAAAGAAACTTCGAGTTGAAAATGCTAAACTGAAGAAAGAAATAGAAGAACTGAAGCAAGAGCTGATTCAGGCAGAAATCCAAAATGGAGGTGAGTGCAGACATGCTAAGAGGCTTGATTTACGAGGATTATGTGATTTATTCTTTTAAGTTTCCTTCTTATCCTCATGTCACTCCCACTGTCCATTTTCTCTCCTCTCCAGGAAAAAAGCATGTAGACCTAGAAAAGGTGGTTGGTCTCATCTGAGGTCAGAGAGGGTGGTAAAGCTGGTATTCAAAACCCATGCTTTTCATGTGCTGTGTACTTGATTTGACCAGCACTGTCATTGCTGTTGAATACCTACTAAAGAAGTAGCCACAGTAATTAATTACATTTACCGAACTTTTTCATGAGCATTTGTGTTAAGTTACATACTTTTTATATACTTAGAAAACATCTGTCACCAGCTGTGCTCAGTGTGTACCCCCAGGACTCAGAGGCTAGAGCAGGATGATTACTATAAATTTGAGACCATCCTGGGCCATATGATTTCCAGCCCAGCCTGGGCTTCAGATAAATCCTATCTCAAAAAGTAAAAGAAAAAAAATTGATCTCAAAATATCTTTATTTTATAAGCCAAGACAATGAAACTTAGAGATACAAAGTTACTTGCCTAAAAAAAAAAAAAAAAAAAAAAAAATCAAAGAACTTGTGTTACTCATGCCATCAAATAATTATCAGTTTGGTTCCAAATTATAAATAAAGTTAAAATTTTATTGACCTGTTTTAAAAGCTTATTCCATTTTCTTATGTGTGTGTGTGTGTTGGATTTGAGGGGTTAGGGGACATTCTCTGTATGCATGTTTGCATGTGTGGGGCACATTTTTTCACATGCATGTGGAGGCCTGAGGTTGATGTTGGGAATGACTTTTGAAGGCTTTTCTACTTTATTCTTTCAGCAGGATCTCTCATCACACTAAGCTTGCTGATGTGGCTAGTCTCACTGGGCGGCTTGCTCTGGTGATCTTCTCTCTCTGCCTCCCTAGTCTGGAAGTGCAAGCAGTCTACCATGCGCCAGCATTTGGCATTTATGTGGGTTCTGGGAATCTGAACTTCTGTCCTCATAATTGCCTGGCAAACCCTTTAACCACAAAGCCATCTCATCAGACCAGTGAAGCTTTGCCCTGTTGTTGGCTTCTTTGGACATGCTGTCAACCTGAGATTTGGAATGTTGTTTGAATTTTTCCTTTAGCTAAATGAAATAAGGGAAAAATTAGTGACATATACTGTCTTAGGGTTCTGTTGCTATGAAGAGACACCATGACCATGGCAGCTCTTATAAAGGAAAACATTTAATTGGGGCTGGTTTACAGTTCAGAGGTTCAGTCCATTGTCATCATAGTGGGGAGCATGGTGGCATACAGGCAGACTAGGTGCTGGAGAAGGAGCTGAGAGTCCTACATCCAGATCTACAGGCAGCAGAAGGAGACTTTATGTCACTCTGGGTGTAACTTGAGCTTAAGAGACCTCAAAGCCACCCCCACAGTGACATACTTCAATAAGGCCCTCCTAATAGTGCCACTCTCTATGAGCCAAGCATTCAAACATTTGAGTCCATGGGGACCATTCCTATTCAAACCACTGCAGGGCCTACCCTTAAGTGTATGTAGTTAATATGCCCAGTGAAACTCCACTGGAGAAAACAATTTTTTTACAGCTGGCAGCTATATATTATATACCAGTGGAAAATTTGAGACTGGTAGATATTTTTTCTAGTAGATTAGGAATGCAGCTGAAGAATTAAGAATACAGCTACAGAATTAAACATAAGGTTTTTATCAGTAAAACTGCTTTTCGTTTCTCTCAATGCTAAAAAGTTATTCTAACTCACTTTTTAGCCCCTTGTGAGATACATTTTTCCATGTTTTCTGGTGATATGTATTTTATTTTTAATATGTTAAAGAATTGCTAAAGTACAATATAAATAGTTGTCTTTTTTTCAGAGAGAGATTGCAGAGGCTGGAAGATGTCTGATGCATAATGCTAGAGTTAAGGGTAGTAGTGAGCTGCCTATAATGGGAATAAGGAACAGAACTCCAGTCCTCCAAAGGCCACAAGTGCTCTTAACTGTTGAGCTGTCTCTCTAGCCCTGTTTATACACAGTTGCCTTTTTTTTTTTAAACATAGGAATATATAGACAGATAATGTTGTATCTCTATTCACTGCCAATGGGCCAGATTTATCATTTCGTAAGATAATGACATGGAATAAAACAGAATCTACGCTGGGCGGTGGTGGCGCACGCCTTTAATCCTAGCACTCGGGAGGCAGAGCCAGGCGGATCTCTGTGAGTTCGAGGCCAGCCTGGGCTACCAAGTGAGTTCTAGGAGAGGCGCAAAGCTACACAGAGAAACCCTGTCTCGAAAAACCAAAAAAAAAAAAAAAAAAGAAAACAGAATCTACTTAGGAAATTTAGGAGAATCTCAGGAGAATCTTTGAATAGTATTTAATACATAGTATGTTCATGATTTATGTTAGGTATTGATGTTATCTACACCCTTCTTTAGTTACTTAATGAATAAATGGAAATGAAAAATTTTGTAATTGTTAAAGTATACTTAATTTTTCATACCCTTTCTATAGCCTCAAATAATGGATACTTGATAGCCATATGTATTAGATTTTTCTCTTAAAAAGGGTTTACATTTAGGATTTACAAACTTATTGTTCCACTTTGTTTATGAGTTTAACATGAGTGACACTCTTCATTTTCTATGTGTCAGTGAAGCAAATTCCAGTCCCATCTGATACTCCACTGCAAGCTAACTCTGCAGTTTCTGAAAATGTGAAGCTCTCTACATCGGTGTCGACCACCTCTTCGAGTATAAAAGAGCAGATTAAACGAGAGGGAGGAGAAGAAAAGAAGGTAAAAGAGAAAACTGAAAAGAAAGGTACTTTTCATTATTAGTCTTGTTTGACCTTTGACTGTTTAATCAGACAATATTAATATTTATGATGCTAATAATGGTATCAAAATGGAAGTCCAAACTTTTAGGAGCTAAGATAAAATTAAGAACAGTCTGTCATTAGGATATAGAAATTGAATCCTGAAGAATATGTGAAAGCTGATGACACTGACAAGGTAAAAGTGAGTTATGTTATGCAGAGGGATCACCATAAATAAAAATATGAAAAGATAAGATGTATGACTAAACTTGGATGTGTAGTTGGAGCATTGTTCCAAAGAAGTCAGAGGTCAAAGTTGGCTTACAGTCATCTAGGCAAAATGGACAGTGACATCCAGTGAAAGCAGAACATCTGAACTGAGGCATGGGGATGTTAAGGAACTGATAAAATACAACATGGCAAAGAAGTCTCACAGTCTGCTTAGGCAGCCACACTGAAATACTGCAGTCAGCCCTACCTGTCCCTTTCCTTCAGTCTTCATATGTAATTAACTAGCGAATTCTTTAGTTCCTGTCACCAAGTGCTCTTGATTTGTGAGATGCTACATTGTTCAAGTTCTTAAGGTTCCTTCTTTCACCCTACCCTGTTACTGAAGCAGCTTTTCTAGTAAACATATAACTTCATTAGATTTGTCTGTAAATCTGCTTTTATAATCCATTTTTATATGTGCCTCCAATTATACTTACACTCATTTACAATTTTTTGGAAAATACAGAACGTTTAAGGGCTTTATGAACTGACATAAAACATTTTAGCATCCAATACCTGCCATTTCCTTTTGTAAATATCAGACCTTGTAGGGCCAGTGAAAGCCAGTCAGCCCAGAGACACACAATAATCCTGTGGTTTGATCTTAAGATTTTGTTTAACCATTATTCTGTTCTCTAAGTGTTAATCTGTTGCTACAACTAATCAACTTCTAGTCAGTTTAGGCAACAGTCGTAGAGGACAAGAGCATAAAACTCAACTGGACTGTGTTCAGAACACTTCTGTCCAGTGAATCTTTCTGTGATGGCAGTCATGTGCTACATTGTTCAGTAGGGTAGCCAAATTCTAAATATGGCTATTGAGCATTAAAATAAAATATGTGGATATATACATTGTTATAGTGTACAGTGCAGTATAATGAATTGTGTATAATTTATCATACAAAGACAACATGATTTGGATGATTTTCTAATAATATCTTCATTTTTATTGTAAAAATCTTTGCTAATCTGTAATGGAAAAGGTGAGATTAAAAACTACCCATATTTAAACTAGTTCTGTCTCTTGTGAACTGCCTCTATAAATGTGAAATCCTTTCACCAGATCCTCCTTTCCTGTCCATGCAGGTTTATTTTTCATGCCTCTGAATTCCTTGTCTATCTAATGTTAATGCATGCTTGTTATACAGTAGTACCCCTTTATCCAAGGGTTAGCTTAGAAATTTGGTACCATAAGAGATTAACAGTGGTGATGATGATAATCATAAAATAGAAGGATCAAAATAATGTGCTGATTTGTTTGTTTTTTGTTTTTAGAGAAATAGCTAAAGTTGTGTGGGTTTTATGACTTCAGTATCCTTTGTGATAAAAAATGAATGATCTTTTTTTTTTTCTGAACTTTTCAGCACTGGTACCAGAGACTTCTCTTGGTGTTTTCTGTTTGTCTGTCTGATTTCTGATGCTTACATATTCTCAATCCTTAGGGGAGAAAAAAGAGAAGAAGCAGCAGTCAGCAGCAGCAAGTGCTGACTCTAAGCCAGTAGATGTTTCACGTCTGGATCTTCGAATTGGTTGTATCATTACTGCCAAAAAGCATCCCGATGCCGATTCATTGTATGTAGAAGAAGTAGATGTGGGAGAAGCAGCCCCAAGAACAGTCGTCAGTGGACTGGTGAATCATGTTCCTCTAGAACAGGTGATCTGTCCCATTAAAATGACTACCACTTACGTGTGTCATCTCAAGTGATCTACTCATATGTATTGCTTTAAATGATTAGTATGTGAATTTCAAAATGATTAGTTGGAAGTGAGAGCAGTGGCTCAGGGATATTAGGAGCACTTACTGATCTTGGAGAGGACCAGAGTTGGATTTCCAGCACTCACATGACAGTTCACAGTCTGTAACTCCATTTCTAGGCTATCCTACACCCTCCTCTGACTTTCACACCCACCAGGTACTCATCATGCACATACATACATGCAGCAAAACACTCATAAAAATAAATAAATATAAAAAAAGATGAATTCAGGTAAATTTCAAAAAAAGGTATATGAAACCACCCCAGACTTAAAGGCCTGAAAGATAAAATAAATTCAGTAGGACAGAAAGAAAGCATCATTTTCCCCCTTGTGTGTTCTTGTGTTAGTGTATGTGAGTACGATCTTGTATGTTCCTTAGAATGAGTGTGGATGTCAGAGGACTATCTTGGTGTGAGCCCTTGCCTTCCACCTTTTTTGAGATAGACTCTCTTGTTTGCCACTGCGTGCATATGGAAGGACGATGCCAAAACATTTTAGTTATCTTTCATAGTGTTTAAAATAATTACGTGGAATTTGCTGTGAAAATATGGATATCTTAATTATTAGAACTAGGAGCTGAGTTTTTCCAGCATTCACTGCTTTCTTGAGGCAGAATTGACAACAATTCTTAGCATCTACTCTACAAAGCAGTTACTCAGTGTATAGCTTTAGCCTTGGTGTAGTTGAGGTGGAGGGTCAGAGCTGAGTGCAAGGTCAGCTGTAGCTGGGTCATTGACTTTAGTTGTAATGCTGGCCTAAATAATGTGCATACTTGTTGTAATTTGATCCTGTGACAACTCCTGAGTTCCATGTTTTTTGGCTGTTTTTTCAAAGAAATGGAGGACCAACTTTATACATTTCCAATTGGTTGTGGCTGAAATTTTACATTGACCTGGTTTGCTCAGTTATTATTTAAATAAATAGTTAATTGAAGAAGTTCCACTGGTCTGGAAAGATGGCCTGATGGTTAGGAACACTGGCTGTTTTTGCAGAGGACCTAGGTTCTGTTCTCAGTGCCCCCATGAAGACTCATGACATCTACAACTCCAGTTCCAAGGGATGTGACACCCCTCCTCTGGCCTCCACAGATACCAGGCACAGAAGTGCTTGTAGGCAAAACACTTATATATACATTTGGAAAAAACCAGAATACCCATATATATTTGAAAAAAGGTTTCTGCTGTTGTGCTCATGACTTGCCAGTTTGAGTGATTTTCTTTTCATGTTTATGCAAGATATCAGACTTCATAGCTAAAAATATTTTATATACATAGAGACAAAGTTACATCCACAAAGGTAGCACATTTGACAAGTAGAGCATCGGTGTACCTGGAGTATTCTAAATGTGGTTATTCTAAATCTCTACATATCTTTAGTCATTTCTTTTCTTCTGCACAGATGCAAAATCGGATGGTGATTTTACTTTGTAATCTGAAGCCTGCAAAAATGCGAGGAGTGCTGTCTCAAGCAATGGTGATGTGTGCTAGTTCACCGGAGAAAGTGGAAATTCTGGCCCCTCCCAGTGGGTCTGTTCCTGGAGACAGAGTTACTTTTGATGCTTTCCCTGGTAAGTAGTAATAATTATTTAAATAGTTTGGGAATCAGTTTCTACAGTGATGTTTATAAAGCTTAGAGGTTTATATGTGTCCTATGTGTGTATCAGAGGTTTTTCCTGAAATTTGCTTAAAATAGAGTGAGCATAACATAACTATCTTGCTGTCCATAAAGTCACACATGTACATGAAATACTACAGAGTATTTTCTCTTATAATGTAGCCTAGAATAATTTCAAAATGATTAATCTTCCTACAGTAGATATAACCATTTCTAAGTGGTGATTTTTTGCCATATGTTAAGCAAGTTCAAAGGATTTGCTGTCATTAGTTTGAAGAATTTGTATTGTCGACATCATCTGTTTTTTGGTACCTCTTAACAAAAATGGAAAAGAAGGTTAGGAAAAGTCTGTCTAGGAGAAGGACATAGCATAAAAATGAGAATAGATTTCTCTGTAAGATACAGTTTAAGACACTTGAAATAGGTTTTCTTTTCTTACATTTTAGTGTATGTGTGCACACATATGCAAGTGCAAGTATATATGCACACATAACATAGGTGTGAACATGGACTACAAAGAACTATTGGTAATCAATTCTCCTTCCACCATGTGACTCCTGAGAATCGAGCTCAGGTTGCTAAGTGTGCATTTTACCTGATGAGCCATCAAGACAGCCCAAGGTTTATTTTTACTCTTGTTTCCAACTAGCCTTGTAACCTATTGACTAGTGCATTATTGAGAGACATTTTTGGTAAAGCAGAAAATTAACACTGTAATCAAGACTTTTTCAGTTGTCAGGGTCCAGTGTTCATAATGTAAAAGGTTTTTGTTTTGCATTTTTGTGGTATGAAAATTTTCAAAGGATAAGCATACCGAGATACTCAGGTTTGGTTCTAGACCATACCATAGGATGAATATCTGTCTCCATGAACCTTTCGGTTTTCCAGTGTGTATAAAAGTTATGTTTTGGGGCCAGGATTTTATGTTGTGGTTGCACAGTATTTTGATCCCAGCACTTGGGAGGCAGAGACAGCAAATCTCTGAGTTCAAGGCCAGCCTGATCTACAGAGTAAGTTTCAGGCCAGCCAAGGCTGTATAGTGAGACATTACAGTTTGTAGATCTAAGGAGAACACAATTGCACTTTGTGGTTAGCTTTCCTCTGATGCTATGGTGTCATTACCATCATCTGATCTGAAAGGAGAGAGATCCCTCTTTGACTCCAGTCATTTTTTTCAGTTACACTTTCATTGTATGTTCTTCTAGAGGTGTCTCATTCATTGAACTATTCTTGTATTTCAGAAACATGTGTTATATATGTAGACAGAGTTTTACTTTAGTTTTGTTTTCTCTTAAATTTTTTAGTCACTGAAGAGCTAAAAAAGGACAGACACCAGAGCCAAAAAATTTCCTCCATTTTGTTATTTTTATGCATATGAAATATGTATGGAGAGAGAGAACAGAGAATAAAGAATTTACAGTAATAAGATAGTCTGCTTCCCTATCAGTAAGTAGAAGAGTTCTTTGGTCTGTTACTTATCTTTAAACTGAGACCAGAGATACTTCACTCCTTATTTGCCTTCTGTTGATTATAAAACATACATTGTCACTTATTGCAAATAGAGGGATTAGGAGTGGTATCTGCTTATTCCAGGGCCATTTGTTTCTTTCGTAAGCCATGGTGTGCTGTATCAGAAGGCCTGGTGCTGTCCCAGGAGTAGGCGGCTCTGGTGTGGTATTCTGTCTGTGCCTGCTGCTGGTGTGACTGCAGTTTATCTTCTCTCTCTTTCAGTTTCTCCATGTGTCATATCAGAACCAAGATTTTGGTATATATTTCAGGCAACAGCATGTGCTCCTAGTGTTTAGAAAGTGCTCCTCCTGTGTTGTTACTGCTCCTCATAGATTGCCCCTGCCACATGGAAAAGTCCAACACATCTGCATGGGCTCCTGTCTTCCCAGATTTTCTTTACATGGTGAAATGAATAGCTTACAATTTTTTTTTGAGTAATTTGGGGCTGGGGATTTAGCCTAAATGATAGCATGCTTGCCTAGCAGTCATAAAGCCTTGGGTTTAATCCCCAGCACTTCAGTAATAACACTAATGATGATAATTTGGGAAACGAATTATTAACCTATATTATCTGCAGAAATACTTCAAGTATGTGTTTAGTACTCCTAAGGAAATTACAGTAACCATTTTATTTTACCAATCAAGAGTGTACACTGCAGTGTGAAAATAAGGTGAAATGTAAGGATTCTGGTTGAAGCTTAGGATCAAGTGCTGTCTGAACGCTCGAGAAGCCTGCGTATCCAGAGCGTCTGAGAGTGTCTGGGTGTTGCTTATGGAACGTCCTGCTTTCTCTCTGAACAGGAGAGCCTGACAAGGAGCTGAACCCTAAGAAGAAGATCTGGGAGCAGATCCAGCCTGACCTGCACACTAATGCTGAGTGTGTGGCCACATACAAAGGGGTTCCCTTTGAGGTGAAGGGGAAGGGAATTTGCAGGGCCCAAACCATGGCCAATAGTGGAATTAAATAAGTGCTCTGTTTCTGAAAGACATTGGTGACACCACACCTTAATAACAATAAAGAGGAGTATATTTGTCATTTACCCATAAAATATGAGTTGCTCATTTTTTGTGAACTGTTTTTATTCAAATCTTGCTTTAAGTCTGTTTTCTCAGATATTTTGTCACAGCAGCAGAAAACTTACTACCCAGAACTAGGATCATACTATGATTATGTCTGACCGTGTGGTTTAACTGGTTTGTCCAAGCGTTTAAAAGATGTGGTTATAGCACTTAGAGAAAGCCTAAAATGAAGACGGGAGAAGAAAGAAAGGTGCTTCTGCTGGGACTCAGATGGCCATACTCAGAGCGCAGGCGGTGAAGACTGCTAACCAGGCTCAGACAGGAGCAAGGGTTTTGTCCGTGTAGGCCATTCCTCGTATATTACACAAAGAATTTATTTTCATTCTGTTCGGGCCCTGAGGCTCTGTGTGAAGCTGAGATTAAAGGTGACAGACTGATACAGAGAAATGTTGAGGTCAGCACGGCATTCTGGATGCAGCCTGGGGAAAGCTGGCTGTGTTTGGCTAGATTTACAGCAAAAACCATAACAAAGCTCAACTGCTCAAAGTAGGAGGATTGGAGTAATCGTCAGGTTGACCAGAAAAGAAATTTGGGGGCATGGAAGGTGTGGTTACTGAAGAGATTCAGGCCATTTAAGGATGCTGAGAAGTGGGGAAGGTTCCGTGAGGGCATGCTGGAGCCGCTCAGACCCCACCCACTGCAGCTGGGGGATGGAAAGCAGTAACTCTTAGAAGGCAGTTGGAGAGGAGAGCCTCCAGGTGCCTTGCTGTGCAGACGACCTAGGCCAGCAGTTCTCAACCGGTGGGCCATGACCCCTTTGGGTCAAATATCAGATTTTTTTACATTATGATTCATAACAGTAGCAAAATCACAGTTATGAAGTGGCAATGGAATATAGTTGGGGGTCACCACAACATGAGGGACTGTATTAAAAGGTCACAGCGTTAGAAAGGTTGAGAACCATTGGTCTAGGCAGTTGTTTCCCCCAGAATTTTTTACCTTCTTGAGCTATCAAAGTACTTTGAGGCCATTGCAGCCATGCAAGAGGTCCCAGCAGATCTTGGCATTGTCCCTTTGATGCTGAATTTGCAGACGTCCAGAATGCAAGGATTGTGGGACCACAGAGGCTTCCACAGTGTGGGGGTATTGTGTTCCCTAAAATATTGTGCACTCTAATAAACTTATCTGGGGTCAGAGAACAGAACAGCCACAATATTAAACATAGAGGTTAGGCAGTGGTAGCACACACCTTTAATCCTATCACTTAGGAGGCAGAGATCCAACTGGATCTCTGTGAGTTTATAGCCACACTGGAAACAGCCAGGCATGGTGACTCACACCTTTAATCCCAGGAAGTGAGCCTCTAACCCCAGGAAGTGATGACAGGAAGCAGAAAGGTATATAAGGTGTGAGGACCAGGAAAGAGGGGTTAAGCTTTTAGGCTTTTGAGCAGCAGTTCAGCTGAGATAATTCTGGATGAGGACTGAGAGGCTTCCAGTCTGAGGAATCAGGATCAGCTGAGGAATTGGCGAGGTGAGGAAGCTGTGGCTTGTTCTGCTTCTCTGATCTTCCAGCATTCACCCCAATACCTGGCTCCAGGTTTGTTTTTATTAATAAGACCTTCTAACAATTCCTGCGACACCACAGTGATTCTGAAAGAAGGCTTGTGAGAAGAGGTACCGTGTAGCACTAAGAGGTCAGTGAAGTGAAATAGGTGATAGAGACCCCAGGATGTTAGAGGTGACAAAATTGTGGAATGTCCCCTGAGGAAGCATGTTGGCTGCAGCTGGAGAGGCCACAGAGTAGAAGGTGCTCAAGCACACTGGCATTTACACCATACCATCATCCGTACCTTTGAGGAGCAGAACTGGTGGGCTGTGAGTCCCTCAGGAATTAAGATGTCCACATGAGATTTGCCTTTCGAATGCGCTCAGTTTATTCACACAAACACTTCTTATAAGTATCATGCTATTACAAAGATTACAGTAGTCTCATGTAAACAGACATCTCACCAACTGAGGGTGGGCAGGAAATACTGCAGGCCTCTACTGGGGACTCTGGTGAGGCCCATGTCTGCTGTGGCAGGCTGGGAGGATGGCACTGACAGCCAGGCTCGTGTGAACTCAGCAACCGACTGAAAGGTCGAGGGAGCCAAAGCCACACAGTGGCCAGTCTCTAGTCCCATTGCTGACAGTGTCAGCAGAGGCTTGAGATGCCATGTCTCAGGAGCTCCTGGGGCCACCCTTAAGTTCCAGTTTTTGTATCATTCTGGTAAGGTGATCAGCGCACATGGCTTAGGGGATTTATTTTGTCACTGCAATTGAAAGTTGGCTCATGCATGCAGTTTCTTTTATTTTCATGCTTTTTTAAAAGGAGTTATCATTTTCTAAAATGATGTGTGTATGTCTGTGTCTGAGCATGTGTACTCAGCTTCAAGTGACCATGGAGACCAGAGTGTCAGATTCCCTGGAGCTGGACATAAAGGAGGTTAGGAGCTGTCTGACAGGTGTTGGGAACTGTACTTTGCAAGCGCCTTATGAACTCTTAACCATCTCCCTAGTCCTGCATATTCTTTTAATGTTTCTTTTGATTAAACTGTAAAGAAGTATAGTGAAAAAACAAAACAACAAAATACCCTTAAAACCTGATTGTTCGCCGGGCGGTGGTGGCGCATGCCTTTAATCCCAGCACTCGGGAGGCAGAGCCAGGCGGATCTCTGTGAGTTCGAGGCCAGCCTGGGCTACAGAGTGAGTTCCAGGAAAGGCGCAAAGCTGCACAGAAACCCTGTCTCGAAAAACCAAAAAAAAAAAAAAAAAAAAAAAAAAAAAAAACAAAAACCTGATTGTTCATCTAAGGACATGTGAACCTCCCGTAATGTAGTATTTAGTATATTCTAGAGAGATAATATTAAACACTTCTTGTGAGTAATAGTTAACCAATCAGTATTTTTTCTTTTGATGTGGGATTTGTCCTGGTTGGGATTTTTTGGGTTCTTTTTGTTTGTTTTGGATTTTGCCAACTTGACACAAGCTAGAGTTATCTGGAAAGAGGAACCTCAATTGAGAAAATGCTTCCATCTAATTACCTGTAGGCAATGCTGTAGGGCATTTTCTTGATTAGTGATTGATGGGGGAGGGCCCAGCCCTTTATGGATGGGGACATCTCTGGGCAGTTGTATTAGCCAGGGTCTCTAGTGGAACAGAATTGGTAGAATTAATATGCATAGATTAAAAGGGGACTTATTAGAGTGGATTACAGCCTGTGGTCTGGCTAGCCCAAGGGTGCCTGTCTCCTTATGGAAGGACCAAGAATCTGAGACTTGTTCAGTCTATGTTGGAATCCTGGGGAATTACATTCTAATACCAGTGAAGTAGTGGCTCAGCAGTAGGATAGATGAACTTGAGCATGAGGGCAAGCCCGCAAAAAGCAAAAGCTTTCTTCTCCCATGACCTTTTATGTGGTCTTCCCAGGTGCATTGCGCTGTAGTTAATTTTAGATGACAACCAAGACTAGCCGGGATTGTGGGTTATGTAAGAATCGAGCTGAGTGAGCCATAAGAAGCAAGACAGTGAGCAGCATTCTTCCATGGTTTTTGCTTCAGTTCCTGCCGTGAGTATCTATAAACCAAACAAATCCTTTCTTCCCCAGGTTGCCTCTGTTTTGTTAATAAGAGGCAAACAATGGAATTGACACCAGCATCTGGGCTATTGCTGTGATGCTAGGGTTGGGGAGCTGGCAAACAATTGAGTCCTCAGAGTTTAATGAGCCATTGTGGGAACTTGGAAGATGAAGCTGAGTGCACTGTAAATGGTGACCTGGCTTGTGAAGGTTCAAAGGGAAGCAAAGACAATCAACTGTTTTGTATTGAGAATCTGTGGCTCTGGTCAACTGGAGTTGAAGAAATCAGCTGTGATTAACAAGAGACCAGAACTACCGAAGGAAAACCTATACTTTACTGGGACAATCAGTGCTGGTCAGCTAGAGCTAGGAAATTGGTGATTAAGACAAGATAAACATCATTGAAGTGAAATTTTCTAGGGATGTTTCCTTGAGGTTACCACTCAGAAGATGTGGTCCATAGGGGCTTATGGCTACTAGCTAGTAGCTGAATTTGGTAATGTGTAAGAATCACCCAGGTGGTACTGGTTTTGAAGGCGTGAGAGAGTCAGGGAGAACAGCTGAGACTTGGCACTGTGTGGCCTAAAACGTGGTCAATGGAGGCTGCTGGTGAGGGTGCGGCTTCCTTCACAGTGGAGATCCCAGCTTATTAGAAATGCTAGGACTGCAACAACTACCAAGGACAGCAGCAGTTATGGCATGAAGCCAACCCTCGCCCTCAGACAAGCGGGGTGTGCTCAGATGGAGGAACTGGAGAAGGACAGCTCCCAGGTCATCTGGAGCCCAGGGGAGCATAAGTGGGTAGGAGATGGCAGGCCCTGAACTTTCTACACTGCTGAATTTTGGTTTTACTTTGATTTGGTTGTGCCTGTGCTCTGGTTCTTCCCTCTTGGAGTAAGAAAGTATGTGTCTTAATATTGATTTTCTTCAGGAGCCCACAGTTGCGACAGTTTGGACTTTTAAAGAGATAATTAGATATTTTATAGAAACTGAACTTTTTGACATGTTTGAATTTTTAAAAATGTGTGGGAATCTTAAGGTTATTTATGTTTATATTGTGATATTGATTTAATATGATATGTTGAGGATAAACAAGAAAGGAAGGGTATAGTGTTTTGAGTGAGAATGGTCCCATAGGTTCATATATTTGAATGTTTGGGTCCCAGTTAGTGGAATTGTTTGGGAAGGGTTAGGAGATGTGGCCTTGTTAGAAGAGGTTTGTCACTGAGGGTGGGTTTTGATGTTTCAAAAGTCCATGCCAGGCCCAGTGTCTCTCTCTACCTACTGCTAGCAGACCAATATGTAAAGCTCTCAGCTACTGCTCCAGAACCATAGCTGTCAGCTCCCCAATAATGGCCATGGACTACCCTCTGAAGCTGTAAGCAAGCCCCCAATTAAATAAATGCCTTCCTTTACAAGTTGCCTTGGTCGTGGTGTCCCTTCACAGCAATAGAAGAGTAACTAAGACAGAAGTTGGTACCTGGAGTTGGGCTTCTCTGTGACAGGCCTGACCATGCTGTTGTCTGGAGAACTTTGGGACTTTGGACTAGAAAAGCCATTGAAAGCTTTAAGTGGGACTTAATGGGTCATCTTTTGGGTAAGCTAGCCCAGCTCAAAAAATTTCAGAGGGGAACAATATTAATATTAGCAACTGGGCTACAGACCATTCTTGTGATATTTGGACAAAGAATGTGGCTGCATGTTGCCCCTGTCCTAAAAATGTGCCTGGAGTTAAATTGAAATGATTTGTATTAAGGTTATTGATAGAGGAGATTACAAGACAGCCTAGTATTGACTGTCAATGGTTATTAGATCTTAGATCTACAATGCGAAGGAGCAAGCAGGACAAATGGAAATGGTAAGCATACAGTGTAGAAGAAAAGGAACACCAGGAGATGTAATGTTGGAGCCAAGTCCTGTGCTCAAGGGAATAAAAGATTTAAAGAAAGGCCTGTTTCAAAAGGAATAAAAAGAGTGGTGCCCTCAGGGCAAGAACCCACCCAATTAAACTTTGAATTTATGAAGCAGAATTAAAGGAAAACTTAAGCAGCAAAGGAAACCATCAACAACAGAAAGTTTATGCGAATATAATTCAAGGAATGGGCCTGGTCCCACCCCCAGCAAGCAGAAGTTGGCAGCTTTGGCTGGCCATGTGGTTCTGGCTGTAGAGTTAAGAAAGATATAGGAAAAGAGTTATGGAATCTTCCTCCAAGATTACAGAAAGCTACCAAGGCCAGAAGGGTGGCAGGGGAGTGGAGGCCTGGAGAGGCCGTTGCATGAAGCTGTGAAGGTGAAACCTGGTTTGCTTTGGAGAATCCAAAGTGTTGGAGATGCCAGTGCCATGGGATACCTGACAAGGAGAGCTGCTAATGTGGTGTGGAGCAGCCCAAAAGAGAGAAGTATATTGCAATCAGCAAAGTCGAATTTGGAGTTTTCTCTGCTGAGTTATAGTCTTGTTTTGGTCCAGTATTTCCTCATGTTTCTGTTTCCTTTGTTTTGTGATGGTAATGTGTATTCTGTGGCATTGTATGTTGGAAGTATGTGATCTGCTTTTTGCTTTGCTTTTACATGGGGTTATAGTTAAGAGATTGTCTTGAGTCTCAGAAGAGACTCTTAGCTTTTAAACTGTCTTAAGATGTGATAGACTCTGGGGACTTTTGAAGTTGGACCGAATGCATTTTGCATTATCATACGACGACAAGCCTGTGGGGGGCAGGGAATGGAATGTGGTAGCTTGAATGAGAATGATCCCCATAGACTCATTATTTGAATGCTCAGTGGAATTGTTTGAGAAGGGTTAGGAGGTATGGTCTTATTGGAGGAGGTGTGTCCTTGTTGGAGGGGATGGGCTTTGAGGATTTAAAAGCCTATGCCAGGCTCAGGCTCAATCTCTCAGTCTCTCAGTCTCAGTCTCTCAGTCTCTCTCTCTCTCTCTGTCTCTGTCTCTCTCTCTCTCTCTCTCTCTCTCTCTCTCTCTCTCTCTCTCTCTCTCTCTCTCTCAGCCCCCCACCCTCTCTCTCTCTCCCTCCCTCCCTCCCTCTCCCTCTCTCTCCTTCCCTTCTTCCCTCCCTCCCTACTGATCAGGATATAAAGCTCCAGCACCATGCCTGTCTGTTTTCTGCCATGATGATCATAGACTGACTCTTTGAAACTACAAGGATGTGTACAAACTATAAGGATGCCTTCCTTTGTAAGTTGCCTTGGTCACAGTGTCTCTTGCATGGTGTCATAGCAATAGAACAGTAACTAAGACAAAGGGTTATGGTTTAATAGTAATGGATTGCTATGTCAACTTGACAAATGGTAAGTTGGCCTGTTTGTTTTTATGTCAATTTATCACAAGTTATAGTTATCTGGGAAGAGGAACCTCAATTGAGAAAATGTGTCTGTCTGATTGCCTGTAGGCAAACCTGTAGGGCATTTCTCTATTAATGATTGATGTAGAACATCTCAACCAGGAGGAGAAAGCCAGCCGGCAACATTCTTCTGTGGTCTCTGCTTCAGTTACAACCCCCAGGTTCTTGTGAGCCTGCCCCAAGGAATGTTCAGCTATCTTTCTCCTAGACCTGTGTGTCTCATCGACCTTTTCTCATAGTTTTCTCTCAGTTGTGCGATGACTGCCACATGCTTGATAGGAGAAAACATTAAGTTTTCTCTCCCCAGTTTGGTCAAACTTGATCATTTCTGTTTACCAATTTGTTTTGGAATATTCTGTTTTCTAATTTCTTTTGGAAAGTAAAGGAGTGGGTTATGACCCTAAGTGACTGGTAGCAGAGTCACTAAGTTCAAGATAGATGGATGTATGGATAGATAGATGACTTTTAAATTGGAACAGCTCCTTTGGGGTATGCCCAATCATAGCTGATACGTAGGTGGTAACCCTAAGTTTTTCAACAGTGAGAAGAGAAATCTCTGTGTAGAGCTGCATGCTCAGATACCAGCTCACTGGAACAGGGTGGAACAGCTTGCTCACACTTGTTTCTCATACTGTAGAGTTGTGAATTTTCTTCTGAGTAAGTCTTGGCAGTGATGATTTGTAGGAGTTAACTCCAAAAGTATTTGGAAGAAAAACCTGGAACAATGAAATAATTACTGATTTGAAAGCAAGCCATCTGGATTTTCAGAGTGTGAGTTAATTAGGAATATTGTATTTTTCACGGTAATGTATTCCCTTGTTTGTATTTTCTTCTTTCATCCCTAGCTTCTACTCCCCCTCTTCCTGACACACTCTATTCCCAGTTCTCTAGATCTCATGTGAAGTGTTATTTTTTGCCTTCATCATCATCATTTACTATCTGGTGAGCTATTGTCCTTAGCAACAAGAGCAAAACAAGCCTGAGGCTTGGTAATCACGAGGAAAATGAATAATCCTCTTTCATGAGGGGTGACTATTCTTGCTCTCCCTTGCTATACAATGCCCACAGAATTTTCCAAATATCAGTTAATGTTTGCTCATCTGCCTTCGGGGCCTTTCTGGCAAGGCTACTCTGGACAAAGTGTAACATTTGTTTTTGTAAATTGCCTCATTAGAATATTATACATCCCCATAGAGAAATGCTTTTGATATATACATCCCCTTAAGATTTTAGCCCTAAGATTATATATTTGGCTGATACTAGTTCATTAAAAACCCTCTCAGATTTTCACACCTGGGAAATTTGGAAAGAGCAGAGAAGAGTCATCCAAAATCAACATCACAACTGAATTTCTCTCTTATAAGACTGATGAAAATGCAAACTAAAAATCACTTTCAATAAGTTCACAAAAGAATAATTGTGGTTGAAATAACTTCTTTCTATAATCTTCATTTGTTATAGGAAAAGATAACATTTTCCCCAAAAAAGCACATATTAAAAACAAAAGCATTCAAAGCTTGTGAAAGGAAACTTGTTTTTCAAATAAATTTGGAAGTAGCGATCCTGTTATCAGTGCCTGGCTGACCTACTACCAGCTGCCTGTTGAAACAAACCCGGGAGGGGACAATTGCTAGAGGAGATACTTTTATTCAAGTACAGATTTGAGAAAATACCTCAAAGAAAAGGAATCCCCGTTTTTAAAGGGGGAGGTGGTCCAGGGAGTATTTATGCTGCCATAGATGGGAAATTCCTGCTTAATGGTCTCTGTTCTCCAGTGAAAGTTCCGTGAAAGGCAGAGATGGACTGACTCTTCTCCCCAGTGTCCCAGGATGTACATCCTGTATCCCTATTAATATACTAAAAGGTACAGGAAGGCTGTTCCATCTAAGTGAGAGCACCAAGTGTGAAGGGTTAGTGTGAGTAATGGTGACAGACACATCTTCTAGGGCTTTGTTTACTTCCTGTATCTATCTCAGATAAGGAAAACTATTGCTTCCTAATAAGGCCCCTCCTTTATAAATTTATTTTCATTTTTCCTTTAATTTTTAGTTTGTTCTCACAGTAATGCATGAAAATTTTAGCCTTATGTGAAAACAAAATATGATATATCTAAAAGCTAGTAGACTAGTAAAAGGAAGCAGCTCTTTAAGATGAAAGGCAGGGTATCCATAAACATACTGTGGGGGCTGGAGAGATAGCTCAGCAGTGAAGAGCACTTGGTGGCTCTTCCAGAGGTCCTGTGTTCATTTCCTAGCACCTACATGGTGGCTCACAACCTTCTGTAACTCCAGTCCCAGAGGACCCAACAACCTTTTCTGGCCTCTGAGGGCACTGCATGTATGTTGTGCACAAACATACTTGCAAGCAAATCATCCATACACATAAAATAGAAATAACATCTCAAAACAAAAAATAAAATTTTTTTTTAAAAAGACAGTGTAAAGTAAAGTTTCTGAAGAGAACCTCATCTTCCATCAAACCTTCTGCAAGGCTGATCAACTGGTTAGAACTTGAATGATGAGAAGAGGTCGGAATATTGCAAGTCCAGAGCCAAGTTGGGTCACCTTTAACCCACTTCAGAACCATTTACTTTCCTCCTCAGTACCAGGCTTAACATCTTTGTGGCCAGTAGGGAAATCCTTTGGAATGTAGGAACAGATTCCTAGTTTGCAACCAACCCAGTGGGCTAAGGTCGTCAGATAGCATCTGAGGCCCACAGAAGAATTTTCCCTGCTTTGCTGTAACCTCCTACCTGTGGCCGCCACTATCTTATTTGAAAATGCCCTGATTTGTGACTTCCTTTGTTCTGTTACCAAAAATATGCCATCAAACCCTTATCACCTTGGAATGTGGCATTTGATTTGGGGTCTGAGATCTGTTCCTGGGCCATAATCACTTGTAGCAGGCTTTATAATTGAAAATCTCTAAGGGATGCTCTTTGAGGTGGGAGTTGTGAATTTTCTTGCATCTAGAATAGCTTAAAAAAAGGAAAAAGGTAAAAACAGGAATCAAGTCAGAAATTATTCATTGAGTTTTTGTATCTAGAAAAATTAACACAGTAAGCTTTAGAGCTGGTAGGTTTGGGGAGTAATCACTAAGGTCCCCAAAAGGTCACACACTAATCAGGCTCTGACCCCAGCTTCTTAAAAGCACCAAACACACTATCCTATTATCTTCATTGTTTAAAGAACTTTCCAGTCTGAAATTCAGCAGAAATTTGTTGCTATCTAGAGGAGGTTAGTGTCCAGATTGGACATCTGAGAACACGAGGGAAGACTGCAAATAACAGACGCTTAAAAAAAAAAAAAAAAAAAAAAAGGCGTCAGGACACCCAAGGACAGCCATCAGGATACCATTTATTTTGCCTAGAGCTAATCCACATGGGTCTCTTGTGAGTTGCAAATATTTCCAGAAATGGTTAAGTTTGTGGTAAATATATGAACTATCCCAGAAAGAGTTGCACAACTCAACCTCAGGTCAAGCACAGCAGCAGGAGTTCACTTTAGTGACTCATGAGAGTCAACTACGCTATTCCTGTGGATACATTCATTCCCTCCATTCCTTATGCTGATTATTTTGAAGACCCAGGACTGCTGTTACCTAGTAGTGCATGCAAGGATATGCTTGAAATTAATACTGAATTTGCAGGAATGCAGGGTATGCTGGAGGAACCACTAGAGACATTGAGGAAGACGAAGACAAGGGGGGAGCATGGTAAAAATTAGAGTTTCTAGTATTGAGAAGGAGTCAAGAGTGGAGGGAAAGGGGAAGAGTCAATCAAAACAAGTTTTATTTGAAAATGCCTAATGGAATTTAGTATTGTGCATCCTGATAAATAATTTAAAAAAAGATAATGATAATCTATCAGGGATAACGTGATATAAAATGGCCCTTGAGACAAAAGGGACAGTCCACAAGAAGAAGTCCTGAGTTAGTTGCCTCTGCAGAATCCAGTTATATGGGGAAAGGAAATTCCTAAGCTGTCTACTGTGAGAGGATGGTAGGAGAGAAAAGAATGGGGAGAAGATGAAGGCATCCTGCAGGTGTTGGTTCCACAGGGGTGGAGTCACCCTTAGTTGAAGGTATGACTATTAGGGTATTTCTTGGTTGAACAAATAGTTGTTACTTTGCTATCAAACAATGGTAGGAAATATGTACCTGATTCCTGTTACTCATATGAATTTCAGTAGAATTTCTTTTTTTCTTTTTTTTTTTTTTTTTTTTTTTTTTGGTTTTTTGAGACAGGGTTTCTCTGTGTAGCTTTGCGCCTTTTCCTGGAACTCACTTGGTAGCCCAGGCTGGCCTCGAACTCACAGAGATCCGCCTGGCTCTGCCTCCCGAGTGCTGGGATTAAAGGCGTGCGCCACCACCGCCCGGCTCAGTAGAATTTCTTAAACATCACAGATATAGTAACATTATCAAATTAGCAAAATTAGAGGAAACTGGGAAAATACAAGAAATAACAGTATCATAAAACAAATAATAAGGGCAAAATGAGGAGAAACATCCTGTGTGCTTTATGAAAGGGGATGATTTAGTAATGGAATATTTTTTGATAAAATACTTGTACACCCAAAGTACAAAATAATTTTAGGGAAGTGTTAGAAAAAACAATCTGATAATATCAGGAAATCTTGTAAAAAAGGAAAATAACACAGAAAACTTGAACTTCTAGATATCAAGGAATGTAGCAAATCACAGATTTTGAGAAATCTCTTGTGCTTCTCATCTAGTGCAATATGACAATATTATAAATTATTACACATTTCCCTTTTGTTCTTTATTAAAGCTGCTATGTGTCACACATACATGAAATGCAGCCCATCACTTTCACCCCACACCTCCCACTACTCCTTTCAATCCCCTCTTCCCACAAATATCATTTTGTTTCATTGTTTTGATTTTTCCCTTGATAGGATTGGACTAAGGGCCTTGTGCTGGACGAGAACTACACTACGAGATTACATTCCCAATTTGTCTGTGATGTATTTAAAATCGACTAGAGAAATGCAAAATTCCCAACCTTTAAAAATGACTGATAATTTAAGAGGTCAAATGCTTATTATCCTGATTTTATCATTACATATTATATAACACGCATTGAATTCCAACAATACACTATAAAGATGTACAAATGTATCAATTAAGCATCCATTATAATTAAGTCATTCTGGTTGCTTATAATATAATAAAGACAGCAATATAATCAAATAATGGGAGAGAATCAAGGCTAAATCTCTGACACTATCTTTAGCTGTCTACCTAAAAAGTAGGAAGTTAATGACTTATTTAATAAATACCATCTGTGCTAGAATTCAAATAATAGCATAAAATTAGCCTTTTGAGAACTGCATTTGGAGAAAACCCATCAATTACATTCCTGTTTAAAATAGAAATTACTACAGGCTATCACAGTAAGAAAAATTAAAAAAAAACATGAATTAACTTTATGAAAACAGCTTGTAAATTAGTGACTTTCTGGGAAGATTCATATATGATCACATATGAAGGTGATATGATTCTGCTTTGGTGATAGACTTGGTGATAGACTTGGCTCTTGATAACTAGAATTACTCTCTTTTCATTATCACTGCTGTATTAAAACCACCTTGAAGATCTCTCTCAAGTGGCCCAATCATCCTGATACTTTACAGCAAATGGCTCAAGATTCACCTCCTTCCATAGTCAACATGCATTTATAGTCAGCTACGATAACTACTAGGGATTTGCTGAAGAGCTTGCTCTGAGTTTTCCTTAATATTTCTATACCTAAATAGGGCCAGCAGGTCTCCCTAAAGCAGAAAGGAAAACTAACACCGAGTCTATCACATACCTATTCATGTAATCGTTGCAGCAACTAAGAGAGGAAATATACCCTGGCAATGTAGTACAATTTTCTGTCTCTTGTATCAAGTAAGCAATGAGGTTAATTTCTTGAAAATGAAGAAAATTCATTCATTTTTAACATGTATTCAAATATAGTGAGGGGCATTGTTTAAATCTGGTTTTGTCTTGGAATGTCTTGTTCACTCCATTTATGGTGATTGAAAGTTTTTCTGGGTATATTAGTCTAGGCTGGCATCCATGGTCTCTTAGTGTCTGCCTTATATCTGTCCATGACCTTTTCATAACAAACAATCCAATTAAAAAATGGGCGATAGAGATAAACAGAATTCTCAAAGGAAGAATTTCAAATGGCCAAAAGACATTTAAGGAATTGCTCAGCATCCTTATTATCAAAGAGATGCAAATCAAAACAACTCTGAGATACCATCTTACACCTGTCAGAATGGCTAAGATCAAAAGCACTGCGGACAGCTTATGTTGGAGAGGATGTGGAGCAAGGGGAAGACTCCTCCACTGTTGGTGGGAGTGCAAACTGGTAGAGCCACTCTGAAAATCAGTATGGTGGTTTCTCAGAAAATTGGGAATCAATCTACCTCAAGACCTAGCTATACCACTCTTGGGCATATACCCAAGGAATACTCAATCGTACCACAAGGACACATGCTCAACTATGTTTATAGCAGCATTATTCATAATAGCCAGAACCTGGAAACAACCTAGATGCCCCTCAACTGAAGAATGGATTGAGAAAATATGGTACATATACACAATGGAGTACTACACAGCAGAGAAAAACAATGACATCATGAAATTTACAGGCAAATGGATGGAACTAGAAAATACCATCCTGAGTGAGGTAACCTAGACTCAGAAGGACAAACATGATATGTAGATGAATTTCTAAACAGTCTTATTAAATAAGAAACACAGAGCCAAATACAGAGGTACAAGCTGTAGAGACCATAGCAATAGCTGCCAACTAACCTTAGCTTACAACTTTGCTGTAGCTTCCCAAGAGAGAGCTTCTTCCTATCTAACCTGAGGCTTTATTGCCGTCCTGTTTCGCCTTCTCATTGGCTCTAAGCACAGCCACATCACTTCCTTGTCACTGCCGGTCTATACAGACCTCCAGGTCTCTATAGTTGGTACGGGGATTAAAGGCATGTGTCGCCACGCTTGGCTGTGTCCTTGACCACATAGAGACTCTGCCTGCCATGTGATCAGATTAAGGGTGTGTGCTACCACCTCCTGACTTCTGTTTATGGCTATGACCTCTGATCTCCAGGCAAACTTTATTTATTAACATACAAATAAAATATCACATTTTAGCATAAATAAAATATCACCACATTGGTATGTACCCACTCATAAGTGGATACTAGATATAAAGCAAAGGGTAATCAGTCAACAATCCACAACTCTAGAGAAGCTAACTAACAGGGAAGACCCAAAGAGGATGCATGGACTACCCTGGGAAGGGGAAATAGATGAGATCTCCATGAGTGAACTGGAGATGAAGGGTGGGCAATGGAGGGTAGGGGATAGGGAATGAGAGCATAAGGGAATGGGATGGTTGAACTGGAACAGGGAGAGAGGGGGAATGCAATGAGAGATACTATGATAGAGAGAGACATCATGGGGATAGAGAAAAGCCCGGTGCTAGAGAAGTTGCCAGGAATCCCCAAGGATGACCCCAGACTGGGCTACTAGCAATAGTGGAGAGGGTGTCTGGACTGAACTGGCTTGCCCCAGAGATCAGACTGATGAATACCTTAACTGTCATTACAGAGCTTTTCTCCAATGACTGATGGAAGCAGATGCAGAGATCCACAGCCAATCACTAGACAGCTCCAGGAGTCCAGTCAAAGAGAGAGAAGAGGTATTCTATGAGCAAGTGCATCAGGATCATGATGGGGAAACATGCAGGGACGACCAAACCAAACTAGAGGGAACTCATGAAAGTTGGATCAATGGCTGTAGAGCTTACATGGGATTGAACTAGTCCCTTTGCATGGTGAGTCAGTTGTGTAGCTTGATCTGCTTGGGAGGCCCCCTGGAGATAGGTTCAGAATCCATCTCTGGTGTATGAGCGGGCTTTGTGGAGCCCACTATCTATGATGGGACACCTCATGCAGCCTTGAGGCAGGGGGAAGGACTTAGACTTGCCTCTACTGAATGTGCCTCCACATGGGAGGCCTTGCCTTCTTGTGGGAGGGAGTGGGGGATGGGTTGGGGGGGAGGCTGGGGAGGGTGGGAGGAGGGAAGAGGGGGATCTTTTATTGGTGTATAAAATGGATGAAAAATTTTTCTTAATAAAAAAAATATAGTGAGGGGCTCATAACCTACAAGAAATTTTTCTCCATTTTCACAAGGTACACATCCTATGAATCTTCATCCAAACCAGAAAATAGCATTGTCAAAATCTCTGAAGCTACCCCACAGTATCCTTTTGCTCTCCTGATCCCCAGCACTTCTACCTCCAGAGTAGTTAGGTAGCATTAGTTTTGACTGTTTCTGAGCTTTATATAAATGGAGTCACAAAGCACACTTCATATCTGGCTTCTTTCTCTTGACATTGTAGTTAAACAGTTGATTCTACTGTTACAACCAACTGAGTTTGTTCATTCTCATTACTATAACACCTCACTGTATTAATGTACTATAATTTGCACATTGTTCTATTAATGAACATTTGGATAGTTTTCAGTTCTTAACTATTATGAATGGTGCCACCATGAGCATTCTTGTATATGTATCTTAAGGCACAAATGTATACTTTCTGTTAGATAAATACTCATGAGTATAATTTTGACATCTTGAATCCTTGGTATTAGTTTTTATTTATAATTTTCCAAAGTGGCTATACAGCAATACAGTTCTCATTTCCAATATTCATGTGAACAAAGGCAGATTTTAAAATCAGATTTCCATACCCTAACTGATACCCAGTGCTCTTTTCTTTTCACTTAAATTTTATGTAAAACTAAGAACTTGATAATGATTTTCTTTTATAAATTCCATGATTCTTTCTAAGACTTGAATTCTTTGTTCATTGCACAAGTTACCTTTTTCATACAGGAAAGCATACCTCTGCCGAACAGAATTTAGCAGAGTTAACAGTGTATCAGAAGCCTCATGCAAATATTCATCTTCACTGATCCCTGCCTCTTCTATTTTTTCTGCATGGGTAAAAAGAACAGCAGTGTAATTCTTCCAAGAATCTCCCAGAAGTTCCTGAAAGAGAGAGAAGTTAAATGACTATTTGCCTTGGACTCTATTCCTCAAACATGAGCAAAGCCGTTATTAATCCAGTGTCATTAGCCAACAGATCCATGTGTCATGATATTTCTGAAAGCTGATATATGTAATAGGAAGTGGCTATGAGCTCAAGTGTTGTTAACACATTGAGGAAGATGGATGAGGTTTCTGAACAACAACAAAAGGCTTTAGTTCACTGTTTTACTTTGCTGTTGTAATTGATATGCAAAAACTTAATGCTGCAGAGCATCTGGCTACACTGAATGTAGCCCGCACTCAGTGGTCGCTTATACTTACTTCACAACCAGACCCCGTTAGAACCACTCAATTCCTTTAATTAGTGCTACCTTGAGCAAGGCAATTGTTACAGCATCTTTTTTTTTTTTCTGTCATGTTATCACCACTAAACTATCTACTAAGGGATTAAAATGACATAATCTGGTTATGCTTCATTGATTAACTAGATGACAAGTAACGGAAAAGCTAAGATCAAAATCCATTTGGTGAGTTGGAACAGCTACACAAGATTACTGTAATCCTCATGTTCCTCTTGCCACATGCCTGGAATCAAAGGCAATTTATCAAATGGCTTCTTCTAATGTGCTTGAAAAGCACTGAAGACTGTTGTCCCTTTGTTTAGTGATATGTGCGAGTTGGTTGTGCAATAAATTCTTCCTTGATTAGTAAAAATTAGCTGATATAAAGCAGAAACCACGGCATGTGGCATGTTGCTCATCCAATGCAAAAGGCATCTAGGAGTAACCATCAACTTTTGAATGTTTCCAAACTTACATGAAATCTTAACCAACTGACAGTAAAGTAACATTTTCTCCCTTCTATATGCTCCCATGACTGATATATTTACCAGTTTGTAACACTTTTATTAAAAATGCAAAATGTCTGTGAATGAATACAAGAGATAGCAAGGACTTCTATCTAGAAGAAAGCAAACAGAAAAAAATGAAGAATTAGTGCCAGATATTATGCTAAACTTTTAAAATGGGCAATCTCCTTTAGTCTCCTGCCTCCTCCCCTCTCCCCTCCTGCTCTTTCTCACTTCAGTTTGGTTTGATGTGGTTTGAGTTTTCTGAGACAGAGTCTTTCTCTGCTCCCCATGGCTGACCTCGAACATACCAATCCTGCTTTTGCCTCCCTAGTGCTGGGTTGGAGGGAGGCAAGCACCACCATGCTTTGCCATGTATAACTTTTTGATGTTCAACATGAATCTTTGCCATAATACTATTACTGTTCCTGTTGTGTTATCGAAAACTGACACATGGAGAGGTTGAATTATACATTAGTAATGTTTTCATTGACACAGGAAAGCTATGTCTCACTGTATACAGCAGAGACATGGTTGGTATTTATGGTGGAGTAAAATGAAGGGAAGGGTGGGAGGGAAGGAGTAAAGAAAAGAGGAAGTGAAGGAGGAAATTAGGTCAAGCAGGTTTAATATGAAAACTCTGAGACAGGGATTTTAGAGCTATCTATGGCTATGAATACTAATTACAACTCCTGGGAACAGTCTGGCTTTTATCAGAGCCATTAATTTATACATATGTCACTGAAATTTAGTGTCTGCATTGTCATCCCAGGGTTCCAGCACACTGTGAACTCTCGGCAATGTCTGCTGGATATTTTGGAATTTGGATCCTCTTTGTTGAGTCAAATAGCAGTCTTAGTTAGTCTGGTTTTGGGAGTTCAGTTCTGAATTTTATTCTCTGGGACACAATCCTGTGCTTCTGAGTTTTATAGCTCACTGTGGTAGATTTCTTACAGTCTGTGCCTTCACTCTGCATCACAGCAAATTTCTGTAGGGATGAATCTACCTGTTTGTTCTTACCTAGTCACAATTTGTCTACCTACATTACAGAGTTACAGTTTCTCCAAAACTTCCTGTACCTATCAGAATTTGTCTACCTGCACCACAGAGTTAGAGGTTTCCTGAAAACATCCTGTACCTCATCAGAATTTGTCTGCCTACGTTACAGAGTTACAGGTTCTCCTAAAACATCCTGTTTCAAAAAACATGAGCTGACTTTTCAGGATCAGTCTATCAGATAACATTATCTTAACAGTAAATACATAAGGATTGTTCAAAGCTGAGCTTCATTTATCACATTCTTGTGTGCTTTTCAATCCAGATTCATTTGAAAATTCGTGTTTGCTCAACCACTAAAGACCATAATTCTATAAATCTAAGTGTCTATCTGATGTCAACAACACATGGCATGTCAGAATAAAGGATATTCGTAGGACTCTGTTGTGCTTGCAGTGTGCTGTACATATCTCTGATTGAGAGGAGACACAGGCGGCACTGTGCATGAACAGTGACATTAGGGTTGAACTGTGTCCTCCCCCTCATTCATATGCCAAGTCCCAGTCCCCAGTCCCTCAGAATGTGACCTTATTTGGAAAGAATGTCATAAAGATGTGATTAATTTAGGAAAAGTCATTAGGTTAGCTCCTGGTCCAAAATTATTAATGTCCTTATAAAACAGGAAAATTTAAACAGAGACACAAATATAAGGAGAAGGTCATGGACCCTGGAAATAGTCGTGTACAGGAGAAAATAGTCCAGGAGAAGGCCTGGGACACATCATTTGCTCTCGGCTCTCAGAAGAAACAAACCTTGCCAAATCTGTGATTTCAGACTTCTGACCTCATGAACTAAGAGACAATAAATACCTGTTATTTGCTACAAAGGAATTAGCATGGGCCTGCAAGATGGCTCAGGGGATAAAAGTGCTTACAGTCTGAGCCTGTTTGTCTGGGTAACACTAAAGCCTCACTGGGAGAAACCTTGTTCTCATCAAGAGAACAGGCTCTCTGGCCTGAGTAGAGACCTAATGTCCCAGCTAGGCCAGGCCAAGGGACCACCTCTTGGAAGGTGAACTCACCTAAGTCATGCTAAAGCAATAGGTGAAATAATTTTCTTTTTAATGAGATGCTGTGCCTTTCCTTCCCAGAATCCCCAACTCACAGTGCAATAGCTTACCTGGCCATGGCCATGCTTCCTTCTGTCTCTTTTAAAAGCATGCTCTCCCTAACACTTGGAGCTTCCCCAGCGTTTGGAGGCTCTCTTACTCTTTCTCTAAAGCATCCTTCCCACCAAGTGGCCGCTTTCCCACCGTATGTCCGACTTCCACACTGGTTTAAAGGGCATGGCTTTTCCCTTCCCTCCTCCATTCTGCTCCTTTAAGTAGCTGCTGAGGTTCGCGACTTATCCGCTCTAATTTGCTTTTTTAGCTCTAATAAAAATTTCCTTGAGCTTTTGTTTGAATCATTCTTAAATTATATTATTGAGACTAAGATCCCCAAGAAGGGACCTGGGTTTCCCCTTTTTCATGAGGTCACTATGAAAGGGTCCCCAAAATTCCAGTAACATGATGACCTGAGTTAGATCCTCAGAACTCCTGCAAAAGCCAAGTTGACCTCTGACCTCTACATTCATACTATGGCCCCTGTGCATAAATACATACACATAGCCTAATAATGATGATGATAGATAATAATAAAATAAAGAATTAACATAATGCAAGGGTAGGGATTGTATGGTATTGGTATCTTATTTCCACTCAGGTCCAGATGTTGACCCTTGATCACACTTGTAGCTGAAAGTTTCTCACATTTAGAGCCTCGGTGTACCATTACTACGCCATACTGATTGTCATGATACTAAGATGTTTATGTACAAGTTTGTAAATAACTTGTGCTCTTGGCCCTTGAGCACCACCAGACCCACCATCCTGATGGCTTTGGTTGGTACCTAGACCATACCTGCCATGAAATAGTTCTGAGTTGTCATCGTAATAGAAGTAGATGCTCAAATATTATTTTGTACAACATCCCTTTCTGGATGTACATATCATAACATGATTCTTTTCTTAATAAGTTAATACTTTAAAAAGTAAGTAGCATAATTCTCTCAGTTCCTGGCTTTCTGCAACAACATGCCTTCCCCCCTTTCCCCTTCAAGTGGTTCCTATACTTCAAAGTTATCTCATTCAGGACAGATGAGTGGAAGCATTGAACTCCATGCCACTCACAAGCCCAAGTGTTCAGCCATGAGGAAGTCCTTATAGACTGGTAATTTTTTATGAAAGGATACTTATCTCTTAAACTGTGAGAGAAAATTCACTTTTGAGTTACTGCCCAAACCAGAAAAGAATGGCTGATTTACTTTGTAATCTTTAGATTGGTCTTTGGCCAAAAAACAGTTGAATGTTTGAAAATAGTGTCACTTGGAGATAGTCATCATGTCAGTGGCCAAGCATGTTCTCTGTGGACTCAGAGAATGAACAATCATAGTTGATCAATGTCTCAAAAGAAATTCAAAGGCAGAATAAGTAAAAGTAATTTATCTGGTGTTAATAGTTTAAAAATATTACTAAGCCAAATGAAAATGCTACAACCACAGATTGTTTGGTTTCATGGTGCTCACAGGTATGAGTCCATCTAGTCCTTTTGGGACAACTAGTTAGAATATAAACTTTGTTTTCCAGGAATGGTTCATTTTCTCAGGACCTCACCAGCCCTGCCCCATTTGTTTGTGGTTGATGAAATCATAGCATCTGGACTTTTTAGGGGGAAACTTTAGAAAAAAGCCAACAATTACATCAGCTGAGAAAAAAGTTATCATGGAACAAGAGGGTTGTGTGTGTGTGTGTGTGTATGTGTGTGTGTGTGTGTGTGTGTGTGTGTGTGTGTGTGTGCTATTCCCTTAGTCTCATCTCTCTTTAAAGTGCCACATTTTCCTTCCCAGGTAGTCAAAGCTGAATGAAAACTCCTCAAGTCAGATTCAGGGATTATTCAACACTAGAAAGCATCTATCCAAATCGTCTCATTTTAAACACGAGAGTATTAAGGCCTTGTGATGTTAAATGGCTTGATGGAAGTCACGTGGTCACATCGCTGATTATTGGCAGGCCTTATGAAATGTTAAGAAAAGGTCCCTGCCTGTCAGAGCCTTGACTAATCATAATATAAAATGATAATTCCCACAGCTAAACATTTATGGTGCACTTACATGCCAGCATCTTAGGTAAAGGATTTCCTACTGCTGAGATCATGTCACAATCCAAAAGGAAACCAGTTAAGTAGATACTCTCATCACTTGCTGCTACCCAATGAGGTTCAGAGAAGTTACTTGCCCAAGGTCATGGTGCAAACAAGCAGCTAAGAAGGAGCCTGGACACAGAAAGCCTGTCCTTCACCTCTGTAATAAGCCACTCCTCTCTGTGGTTCACTGGAATGAGTGGTCATCCAGCGTACATGAGCATCAGTCCTAACAGTGCTGCTTTGCCATTTTCGGGGGCTCTCCTTTGTAAGGCGATCTCAGCGCTAAGCATGCCAGATTTACTAACACTAGTGTGTAGAAGTCTTTAGTGCCAATAAAATCAGCGTCTTTGGTGATGGGACTGAGACTCTAAAACCGAGAAAGGCTAGTAACATCAGGCTTATCTTTGAGTAAGTTCTAACTGCTGAATAGACCCATGAGATTTGTCTAGTATGTGCAGGCCCATCGCTGGCCTTTGTGAGCCTGTTGTATTATGAGCAACCACCAGCAACATCGACAGATGAGTGGTTAATTCTAAGACAAAAATATAGTCTCGAAGCCTGCTTGTTCACAATAGTAATACTGCCCATGATTGTACAAAAGAATATAAACTCTAGTCAGCTCATAGGTTCAGTCCCTAGAGCGACTTTGTCTCCCTCATGCTGGGTCTTTATTGGAGGAGACTGTATTATGTCTTCTCTGATACATTTGTGGATTTTCTTCTTAACATTCAAATAATATTCCCACTAACACTCACATGAGTCATTCCTTTCCTTCCCCATTTTGGAGGATACAACTCACTGACATCTCTAGTATGGACCTAATATAAATAAAGAAAAAGATCATTTGGAGGAATGCTTTAATCATCACAGCTGGCAGCCTATGACAAATATTAAAGCACAATATTAAAGCACAAACCAGGAGACAACAGAAAGACACAGGAAGGACGAGGCCAGTCCTTCCATGCCAGGACCCTCTCCTTACCCGGAAAGGGAAAGGACAGTTACTCCATTCTCCTTGTTTATCAGCCAAGAAGAAAACGAAATCCAGGGAATGCCTGGAACCCATGAACCTTAACAACCCCTTAAACAGCTGCTCTTGGTCCTGTCGAATATCAAGACATCTGGCAGCTGCTCCTGATCTGTGAGCACATACAGCTGGCTGCCATGGGTATCTGAGGCACCTTCAGGAAGAAAGTCGTAAGCATTCATCTGGGCCTCAGAGACCACCACTGGAAGAGCAAGAGGGACCCCAAGCTGATATTCAGGAAAAAAAAGAGAAATTATTTATCCTAGAAAACAAAACAAAACAAAATAGGATCTGAACTTTGTTCACACCCATCTCTTATTCATCTTCAACTCCTGACATAGACAATGACTTAAGGAAGACAGTTTTTGGAGAAAGTTATGCAGGTCCCATTTCAAAAGAGACAAGGGTGAGTTAAATTGTCTTGTAGCAGAACAGTGGATTATAATGTTCTGTATACTAACACTGGAAGAATCTGTTTTCAAAATGTATAATCCTTTTGGCCTCAGCATAGTGTATCACAGGGAAGAATAATGATATATATGGAGAGAACCAAGATGGCTTTTGAGAAGTAGGTGTTTGTGAATTTACTGAACTTATGTAAAGCAGCCTTAAGTGGATGTTAAATCTGTTCTTAAAATTATCCTGATGTTTGGGTGCAGGTTTCCTGCTACTTGATTCCTACCAGAAATGCTTTGAAATACAGGTTTTCATAGTGTGGGGTGGGGAGCTGTTTACCTTAGATTTCATATTGTAAACAACATCTTGTTTACTGTTGACAACATGCCTTGAATCTTCAGGAGTTGGAAGGTGAATGGTTTGCTCTTGTCACTCTAAGGTTTCCACTACTACTTTCTTGTAATTACGCACATGGATTTCCCCCAAACTTCACAAACACGCATAACCACCGAGAAACAAAATGTGTGTCTGCTGTTTGGGTCAATCTTCTGTCTTAAATGTTAGCTAAAGGGGGAAAGTCCTTTATCTGAACACAGTGACGAGGGCAGTCCCAACTGGTCAGGCTCAGCAGATAAATTTGAGTGAACCCTCTCTAGAGAAACAAGAGCTAGGCCAGAATGGAGCAGGTCAATGAATAATTTCTAGGAATTGTAAGTAATTATATATTGGCCTTTTCCCTACACTATTCCTTGTAGTATTCATATATACACTCTTTATTCCTCCAAAGCCCTTCTCCTTACCTAACTCCTTTGCTGGACTGTCTAATAAATAAAGCTCCGGACTTAGTAACTAATGATAAATGAACAAATAAATGAGTATAAATAGATGCAGCATGTATTATTTAGGTTCTGTCTAAAGTCTTTGCAGTTCATGACTGGAATGGAGAATTTCTATGGCTGCTGTGGCAGGAAAACATGGGAAACTGCAGATTTCTTTCTTGTATTTACACATTGTGTATCTGCCATTTGGATCAATCTTTTGTCATTTCCTGTTAAAGGGGGAAAGTCCTTCATCTGAACATCTGTCATAGCTGTGAATAAACAAAGGCACCACAAAGAGAGTTAGGTATCTATGTATAGCCTCTGACCTGGCCTGGGATATTCTGTGTACAGTTGTCCCTCAGTGTCTGTGGGAGAATGACTCACTGCCCCAGCATTTAGCAAAACCTGTTTGTCCTCAGGTTACTTATATAAAATGGTGTAGTATTCATATAACCTAAGCTCAGTACCTTTATAATACTCTAAATGATATCTAAATTATACTTAGTATAATTCTAACAGTACAATGTAAGTACTGTCCTACATTATGCATGGTCTTCCTGAAGCATTTACTTGATGCTAAGTCTTGCATAACTCCTCTTACACATTACACTACTTTGGAGTTAACACCATTGTCATTTCTGACATTTATTTGCCTCTTCTAGATTATAAGCTTTTTGTAATCGGGTCTCCTGTCCCTACAAGTGCTCAGCACCATCAGTGGGTAAAAATGCACTTGTTGATGAATTATAGCAAATTGTCCCCCTTGATGTTGCATGGTGTGTGGGTATTCAGGTGGTAGTTTTGAACCCACCTTGTTTTAATAAACCTATATAACAACATGGAAATGCAGACATGCAAGTCTCACTCTATATAACAACATGGAAATACAGACATGCAAGTCTCACTCTTGAGATGCTATTTCAATAGTCATGGGTGAGTCTGTGTTTTCAACAAGTTGCCCAGCTGATTCTGGTGCAGATAGTCCAAGGGTTACCTTGTACAAACTTACTCAAGATCAAGGTTCTTAAGGATTTAAGGCTTACCTTCTGGAAATTAGTGTCTAGAAATTTCTGTCTATGATCCAAAACTGTGGTTCTCAATTTGTGGGTTGTGACCCCTTGGTGCCTCTTGTCAGGCATCCAGTGTATCAGATATTTGCATTACAATTCATAACAGTAGCAAAATTACAGCTACAAAGTAGCAATAAAATAATTTTATGGTTGGGAGTCACACATGAGGAACTGTATTAAAGGGTCACAGGATTAGGGAAGTTGAGAACCATGACTCCAAAGGAAATTACAAAATAGAACCAGTAGAAAATCAAGTCACTTTTTACTGACTATTGTTATAGGGCTTGCACTTTGTAGCTCAAGTATCTTTTGAGCCAGTTTGTTCCTGGGCCTTGCCTATGCAGATAATTCCCCCCCCCCATGGGAATAATGGTGCCAATATAATTGCATCATTATAGTACCTGAATCAATAACGATGCCAGCATAATTGCACTTTTGTATTACCTGGATCAACTGGACTGGATTAGGTGCTTCCTGTCCGAAGAAAGGCACATCCACTCTCTGGACGAGCAGAGCAAGATGGAGACCCTCTTGTCCAAAGTGATGTGCCAGGGCCTTCTTGACTTCTTGCTTCACATGTCTCATGCTCAGCTTGCTGTGTGGATACCCTGGAGTGTCCAATACCTGTATCTGCAGGGTTACTTCTTGCCCTCCTCGACGCATGAAGCTGTGGAGGTGACAGCTGCGGCCCAGGTGGCAGTCTTTGGTTACAGAGCCCGGAGAGAAACTGCTGTAGAAGTCAGCACTTCCCAAAAGAGTATTCCCCGCAGAACTTTTTCCGCTCTGAGTCCTGCCAAAGACAGCCAAATTGATGGTCATCTTGTTGGTGTCTGTCATAGCTGTGGGTAAATAAGAGCACCACAAAGAGAGTCAGGTATCTATACTTGCCCAATATGTAGCCTCTGACCTGGCTTGGGATACTCTGTGTACAGTTGTCCCTCAGTGTCTGGGGGAAATGACTCACTGCCTCAGTGTTCACCAAAACCTGCTCATTCTCAAGTTGCTTATATAAAATGACGTAGTATTCATATAACCTGTGCTCAGCACCCTTTATAATACTCTAAGTGATACCTAGATTCACTTAGTATAATTCTAACAGTGCAATGTAAGTACTGTCCTACTATATTGTTTGGGGGAACAATGACAAGAAAAAAAAAGGGCCTCTACATGGCCAATACAGACTTTTTTAATGAATATTTTCAGCCTGTGACTGAGTGAATCTACAGATGCAGCATCCATGGATGGAGAGCTTCCTGTTCTGCCTGTGATGTGCTTCCTCCTCCTTTGTAGTGACCTAAGTAGGTCCATGTGCTCCATTTCAGATGTCACACAGACAGTGGGGATGGGGACAATAGTAAGTAACAGTGGGAAAATAGAGAAAAACCAAATAGAAGTGAGAAATGTCTAAGGAAGGGATGACAGCAGGAAAAAGAGGGAGAAGCCAAATCCCATGAAAATAAACTCATTCAGGAAGAACATTTTGATGCCTCAGTGTGGTGGAAGAGAGACTTTGGGATTGAGATCACTGAGTTCAGGAACCCATGGGGAAGATTTAAAATTCACTCCCTGTTGAAAAAGTAGAAAGAAACACAATGGTGGAAGAAAAAGCCTTTTTGACTATCTTTTCTCTTTCCTTAAATTTTCTTTTCAATTTATTTATTTTTATATGTATAAGTGTTTCACCTATATACATGTATGTGTATCACATGCATGCCTGTTGCCTACAGAGACCAGAAGATGGGTGTTGGATCTTTTGGAACTGAAATTAAGAATGGTTGTGAGCCACTCAATATGGGTGCTGGGACTCGAACCATGGTCCTCTGGAAGAACAGTCAGTTCTCTTAGCCATGGAACTATCTCTCCAGCACCCCCTTCCCCTTTGAAACAGGAGTCTCACTCTATAGCTCAGGTTGGCAGGCTTGTCTGGAACTACTATGTAGTTTGACTGATCTCAAACTTGTGGCTATTCACCTGAATTCGTCTGCCCGGAGTGCAGGGATTACAGGTATGAGCCACCATGTCCAGCTCCATTCAGTGCTGTATTATTTAATTTTTAAAAATCAGACTTAGAATTAAAAGTGATTCTAATATAGTTTTAAAGCCCGCAGTTTTAAAGTAGTAAGAGAAAGAGAGATACTTATGAACAAAGTAAGGCCAACCTAAGAGCATGAGCGTGTGTTTCTCGAAAGAGAATTGCCTGTTCGACATTTTAGTGGTGTCCACCACTTGCCCATCTCCTCACTCCCTGAATGTACAAGTGCCAACGGGGAAACTCCCTCTTCCCTGCTTCCGGAATGCTTTTCTCCTAGGAAATATAAATGCTGCCAAAGACGGCTGTTGCTTCTCCTTATGAAACATTGTTTTACAACCAGGAAACAATCTGAGAGGAGAGCTACTTGTGATTTCTGTTAGGAAACAAGTCATTGCATGGCTGATCACTGGGAAGTGTGGACTCTTTGACAAAACTCTGCAGTTCATTTAGGAAGTGGAAGAACTTCCGTTTGAAGAACCTGTATGGTGTGCTGTCAGTTCTCATGCACTGCGTAAGCCTTAGAGCATTTTAAGGTCATTGGTCACTTCCATTGATTGATGAGGAAAACTACTGGCCACCTGTCAGTTGACCTCAATTTGCTGAATCATAAAGACACTTCAACATGGAATAGATTACTTTGCTTGTGATCTACAACTCTATTTTATGGTGTTAAGTAGCCTACTTGTTCTCTAAGGTCCCTCACCCTAGTATTTCCAGATCTTACCACAAATACCTTCAAGGAACCACACAGTTGAACAAAATGTCACTGTTGCCAGTGCCCCTCAAGTATATCTCAGCTGGTGCAGCTCATTTCAGTGTGTCACCTACACTGAGTTCCATTCATTGCTGTCTAGTCCAGAATCACAGATCTAACAGATTTTAAAACCAGCCGTGTGCCACTTACCTTTTGCTGTCTTGGAAACCTATTCTTCACAGACTTCCTTGGAACTGTTAGAGTGTATTCTTTGAAATGAACTTTAGTCTCCTGACTGCGTGGTACCAGCAGGGGACTGATACTGTGTTATTTTGCTTAGTTAATCTGTTACCAGACATCCTCTTTATAAGTGATTAGCTGCCGTCTTCTAATCAGAGCCTACTGACGTTACTTGACAGGCTTATAATTTTAATAGATACTTCCTGAAACCTGTTTTCAGAATTAGACTCTTTGATTGTGTTTCTAATAAATAACAAGGTTCCTACAGCAAAAGTATGAAACATTCTTGGTCAAAGTTATAAGTTTTCCATTTTAATTGATAAATGCTACATCACTACTTCATGAAAAATGTCAATAAACATATGTGTATAATAGTTACAGAGTGTATAACAGTATTTAATTCACAAATTCAAAATTTTATGAGAAAAATTCTCTAGTTTATTTCCATATACTTGAAATGCATCATCATCATCTTAACCTGTTAAAATCTCCTGCGTGCTTTTTTGAGGACATGCAATTTTCATAATCAAATAACCATCACTAACTATGATGACATATTTAAGGTACACAGTTAAGTGTAAGTTACCATTAAATAATTTTTCTTTAAAATTAGTTTTGTTTTGATATTAAAAGCTCAAATTTGACTTTCTCCACTTCTTAGTATATAGCCCATACTTCCCCAAACTTTTTCATGTTGCATAGAAGATATAGAAGCCTCATTGTGATTACATTCTGGTCCTCTCTTACAGCTCTCAAGAAGTCTATTGAGTAGTTCTTTTGTGAAGGGAATCTGGAGAAAGCTGGAACTTCTTCCTGTGTGGATCTGACAAGGAAGATGTGAATGGGCTCTATCCTTTGTGAGAACATTACTTGTCTTAGATGAAGCAGAAAAGAGCTTCCCCCAGGTGGCAGTAGCAGCATGTTCCCTCAAAAGGAATTTCCAACTAGAATTTAATTTGCTTCCTCAAAGTGTAAACTGACATCCAACAATCTACAGCAACACATATTCATTGTAGGGTAGATTTTTTTTAAAAAAAGAATTGGAGCAAACAGGCCTTTGTTTCTGTGTTCTTTTATGGAAAGCAGCAAGCATACACAGACCCTAATTTTTTAATCTCTCACCTCCAAGGTCATAGTTTAGTTCATTTGCTGAATGCAGCAGCCCAGCCGACTGGTTATAAAAGGAAGAAGACAGTTCACAAGCATAGTTATACTTGTCATTGGATCTGCAGATTTTTAGACACATTGTCTAATGCAATATTAGTTTTGAGCCAATTTCATGGACTTATAGAAGGAAAATTTACTAATATTAAACTAACAATCTGATCAATTTTCTTTCTGTTTGTTTTGAATCAGTGTGAAAGAAAATTGTATTTTCACAGACTTTTCTAAATATCCTTTGTTGGACTAAAAATTCATTATCTTTAAGTAGATGGTTCCAAAATTTGTGTTAGAAAGCAAAAATTAGCTACTTTAGGTAAAAAAAAAAAAAAGTAGATCCTGAGAAAATAAGGTTAAAAAAAATCACAAAAAAAGCAAAAGCCAGCCTGCTGATTGTTGAAGGGAAAGAGCCAAGAAACCAGAGTATAAAGCCAGGAGGATAATGGCCTGTGGGCCAAGAATAGAAACTTCAGAATTATAGCCTGGCAGAATCTTCCAAAGTGGGAAACAGAAAGGACTCAGGGACTATTTCAGAGCAGAAATGGCTAACGTTCAGTTTTCAGTCCTTGGTATTTCTGGGATACAAAACTACTCACTTTTGCCAGGTGGTGGTGGCTCATGCTTTTAATCCAAGCACTCAGGAGGCAGAGCCAGGTGGATCTCTGTGAGTTTGAGGCCAGCCTGGTCTACAGAGTGAGTTCCAGAAAGGCACAAGGCTACACAGAGAAACCTTGTCTCAAAAAAACCAAAAAAAAAAAAAAAAAGAATCACTTTTTCAATAAAAAGCACCAGTGAAGGAAGCATCCTTGGCATGTGAACTCTGTGGTGTCAAAAGCAGTTATTAGCAATCACTCACTTAAGTTACACCACTTTTTAATATGCTACTGCATTAAATATTATAATATTTATAATTTTAGAAACTTGATTAACAATGAGATTGCTTTACAACATTCTATTTTTCAATTTTATTCTATTTTATTCCTTTTTTTTCATTTATTTTACATACTGACCACAGTTTCCCCTCTCCCCTCTCCTCCCATTCTCTCCCTGAACTCCTCCCGTCCCGACTCTCATCTACCTCCCTCCCCATTCTCTCCTTCTCCATTCAGAAAGGGGCAGGCCTCCTATGGGCTTGAACGAAGCATGGCCCATCAAGTTGAGGAAGGACCTAGCTCTTCCTGTTACATTAAGGTTGGGTGAGGCAATCCAGCATGCGGAACAGGTTCTCAAAAGCCAGCTAAGTGCCAGGGACAGGTCCTGATCTTAATGATATGAGCCTTACAAACACAGCAAGCTACACAGCTGTCACACACATGACATGCAGAGGGCCTAGGTCAGTCCCATGCAGGTGCCCTAACTATTGGTCCAGAGTCCATGTGCTCCCACTATCTCAAGTCAGCTGTCTCTGTGGGTTCCCCTGTCATGACCTTGACACGCCCCCCCCCCCCACACTCATACAATCTTTTTCTTCAAGAGGACTCCCAGAGGTCTGCCCAGTGCTTGGCTGTGGATCTCTGCATCTGCTTCCATCCACTACTGGATAAAGGTCCTCTGATGACAATTAGGGTAGTCACCAATCTGATTACAGTAGAAGGCCAGTTCAGGCACAAGGGGTCACCCTTGTGGATTTCTGGGAGTTTCCCTGGCATCACATTTTTCCCTAACCCTGAAGCTTCTGTAAGGCAAAGGACACCATCAATAAGACAAAATGGCAGTCTATAGAATGAGAAAAGATCTTCACCAACCCCACATCTGACAGAGGGCTGATTTCCAAGAAACTAGACATCAGAATACCAAATAATCCAATTAAAAAATGGAGTACAGATCTAAACAGAGAATTCTCAACAGAAGAATCTCAAATGGCTGAGATACACTTAAAGAATTGTTCAACATCCTTAGTCATCAGGGAAATACAAATCAAAATGACTCTGTGATACTGTCTTACACCTGTCAGAATGGCTAAGATAAAAATCACTGATGACAGCTTATGTTGGAGAGGATGTGGAGTAAGGGAAATACTCCTCCACTGCTTACAGGAGTGCCATCTTGTACAGTCACTTTGGACATCAATATGGCAGTTTCTCAGAAAAATGGGAATCAATCTACCTCAAGACCTAGCTATTACCAATCTTGGGCATATACCTAAAGGATGCTCAATCATATCACAAGGACACTTGCTCAACTATGTTCATAGCAGCATGATTCATAATAGCCAGAACCTGGAAACAACCTAGATGCCCCTCGACCAAAGAATGGATAAGGAAAAACTGGTACATTTACATAATGGAATATTACTCAGTGGTAAAAACAATGACCTCATGAAATTTGTAGGCAAATATGGAACTAGAAAAAAATCATTCTGAGTGAGGTAACTCAGATGCAGAAAGGCAAACAGTGTGGTTCACTCATAAGTGGATATTACGAGTAAAGTACAGGATAACCAACTTACAATTCACAGGCCCAAAGAGGCTAGATAACAAAAGAGGGCCCAAAGATGGATGCATGGATTTCCCGGGAAAGAGGAAATAGAAAAGATCTCCTGTGTAAACTGGGGGCAGGGTTGGGGAGCAGTGGAGAGGATGGGAACTTGAGGGAGCAGGTTGGGCAGGCTGGGCAAGGAAGGAAGGTTGGGGACAGGATGGAAGGTGAGAGTAACAACATTCTATTTTTTAAAGTGCTTATAATTTTATATGTTTGTGGTATATATGTATGTATGCATGCGTGGGCACATATCTACATGAAGGTCAAAGGCTGGTGTTGCTTTTCACCTTTTCTTTGAAATCAAATCTCTGTTATTGAACCTGGGGCTCACCATTTCAGCTAGAAATGGCAATCTGCCTTTCTCTGTGCCCCTGCCCCTGGGGCTACAGACATGCACCAGCACACCTGGCTTTTGTGGGTGTGTTAGGGACTTGACTAGGTCCTCATGCTTAAACAGCAGCACTTTCCCCACCAAACCATCTCTCTAGTCCCTTCAACAGTCTACTTACCTTATATTTGTCATGGTTCCTATTCTGGAATATGCTACCTTCTTAAAAATTAGGAAAAATTCTCTCTTGTGTGGATCTTTGCAATAATTTATATCAGGTATTCCTAAAAGACTTGTAAAGCTCCCAGGAAGATAGCTGAACAGAACAATGCACTGGTAGTGATTCTTAGACAACTTAAAAAATTCTACCACAATAATTTAACCCTTTTTGTGTATGTTTTGGTGATTAATTGTATATACCTATTTTACCTACATCTTACATTTTTTAATGTTTAATCACTTTCATTTCTAGAAATAGTTTTCCATTTTGTTATGAAGTGGCTAATATGTTGAAGTTATGTCACTGTGTTGAGGATTATATATACTTAATAAGAAATGCTTTCTTTCTGTGTAAATACAATGAACTTTTGTTCCTTTAAAGTTTGAAATGGATCTCCAGGAAAAAACATAAATTAAATTTACAACCTGGCTCCTCATGTGTGTGTGTGTGTGTGTGTGTGTGTGTAACTTATCTGTGCACATAAAAAGAGTTTTTCCAATGACATCATGAAATTTGCAGGCAAATGGAGGAAACTAGAAAATAATCGCCCTGAATGAAGTAACCCAGACCCAGAAAGTCAAACATGGTATGTACTCACTCATAAGTGGATATTAGTTGTAAAGTAAAGGATAACCATGTTACAATCCATAGACCCAGAGAGGCTAGGTAAGAAGGAGGGCTCAAGGGGGACACTCACATCTCCCTGGGAATAGATTTTGTGGGTAGACTGGAGGCAGGTTGGAAATGGGAACCTGAGGGATAGGGTGGGGGGTGGAAGGGAGAAAACTGAAAGAAATGACTGAAAAGGGGGGCATTTCAGGGTGAGGTAGAAACCTGGTTCAAGGGAAACTCCCAGGAATCTACAAGGATGACCCCAGCTAAGACTCCTAGCAATAATGGATAAGGAGCTTGAACTAGCCATCTCCTGTGACCAGGCAAGACTTCCAGTGGAGGGATTGGGATACCAGTTCAGTCATATAACCTTTGAACTATAGTCTGTCCTGCCTATGAGATGTGCTGGGGTGAGGGTGAATAAGAGATTGTGGGAGTGGCCAGCTAATGACTGACCCAGCTTGAGACCCATGTTGTGAGAGTGAGCCCACCCCTGATACTGCCTGGAGTGCTAGGACCCAGAGGCTGGATGGCTCAGAGACCTAGGATAGAATCAAATACGACTGGAGAAAAAAAAATGTCAATGTAATGATGCCTAAAGACATTCTGCTATACTCACAGATTGGTGCCTAGCCCAATTGTCATCAGAGAGGCTTCATCTAGCAACTGATGGAAATAGATGCAGAGACCCACAGCCAAACATTAGACTAAGCTCAGGGAATCCTGCTGAAGAGAGGGTGGGAGGATTGTAGGAGCCAGAGGGGTCAAGGACATCACAAGAAAACCCACAGAATCATCTAACCTAGGCTCATAGGAGAGCACAGAGACTGAACTGACAACCAGGGAGCCTAGGCCCTATGCATATATGTGACAGTTGTGTATCTTGGCCTTCTTTTGGGACTCCTAATAGTGGGAGCAAGGGCTGTCTCTGACTCTTTTGCTGGCTTTGGGGACCCCATTCCTCATACTGGATCTCCTTGACTAGCCTTAATACATGGGGAGGTGCTTAGTCTTACTGCAACTTGATACACCATGTTTTGTTGATATCCATGGGAGGCATGTCCCTTTTTGAATAGAAGTGGAAAAGGAATGGATTGGGAGGGTGAGGTGGGGGGAAGGACTGGAAGGAGAGGAGGAAAATTGTGATTGGGATGTAAAATTAATAAATAATTTTTTTTTAAAAAGAGTTTTTCTTTTTGGGTTTTTTCCTTAGAACTGTTTTGAGGGAACATGTAAAGCAGAAAATCAAGGAACTATGGAGTTTTGTAAACAGTGAAAAGTTGTCCAAAGATATTTTAAGTTTGACAATAATGTGCTTTGCCTCTGTTTGGGGCCCATCTTATTGATCTCAGTTTTAATAATTATATAGGCCCCCAACCTACAAACAATCGCAGTAATAATAATAATAATAATAATAATAATAATAATAATAATAATAACAATAAAAATAAACTTTATGGAGCAATCACCACAAGGCAGACATGTGGTATGTGTTTTACAAGCATTTTTTTTTCTGCATTTAGAGTAACAAGTGTATGTTGTAGGCACAATTGTTATTTCTGGATGAAGAATCTCAAGGGTCAGGAAAAGCTTCCTTCCCAAGTCACAACTTAGCAGTAGAGAGGGACTCAAACCCAGATCCTCTTCAATCCAGAGACCATTTGCTTATTCACTACACTACAGCATGGAGACACAAATAGGAGTAAAATGCTGTATGCTTGGCCAAAGTCCTTTGCCTATGCTTGACTTTATTCAAGTCATACCCCAAACTCTTATAAATGACTCTATTGTTAAAAGCCCACTCTGATTTGGTACTCTACCTCTGTGATCACAGCCCACACAGTTCATCACATCCTGCTTGTCAGGCAAGACACCACAGAAATTAGTAAGTGTGATTTACAGCTCAGAGGCAAAGCAGGCCAGAGAGTGGGTGGTAAGTTTCAAGAATGGTTTTCAGGCGCTTGTCGCATGAGCTAAGCACAAAGAGACAAATGCTAAGGCTGATGTGTTGTGTGGTCTGTGAGAGATGAGGTCAGTATGTAACAATGGTGGGGGAAATCTTGAAAAGAGACATATGATATTTACATAATTCCTAAAAGGTGAAACGCAATAGGTCTGGATGAGAGCCACTATCTGTGCCAAGCGTGATTATATAAAATTGAAGTCATAGCTTTACAATAATACTATAAAATTGCTGGGCTAAAAACAGACTGTAGGCCCATCGTATTTGGGGAAACTCATCTGAAACATATTGTTGTTTCAGATGCAGCGGAAGAGTTGAATTTCGCCTTCTAGCCAAATGGGGAAGGTATACAGGATATTAGAAAATGGAACAAAGATCGTGTCCTTACAGCTTGATAGGAAGCTTAACTTGGCCAAAAGAATGGTGAGAAACAGATTGCATATGTCAGGCGTAACAGCTTCGTGGCCCACGGTGGTCCTTTGTATGATGGTAATTGTATCTGCAGTCCTTGGTTATGCTGCTTCTTCTTATGGACTAAGTACAGTATTCTTTAGAGATATTTCTAAGTTCTGTGATGTATATAAGTCTACATTATAGTCACAGAATAAAGGGTAATCCTTAGTGTTGTCATGTTAAGTAAATATACAGATGGCTTTACCACTTGGTATGATAATTAGGTATCATGACCAGTATTCACAGCACACAGTGTGAAAGAATACATCTTTTCCTTTGCTTGAATGCATTAAGAAATAAATCATACTATTATTTAAAGTGAATATAATTCTTGAAATAATTTTATTTTAAAAGTAAAACGTGACACAGATGTTTATTACAGCTTATGTAAGAACTGTAGATATCAAACAAAATCTGAAGCTTCTTCACTCACAGCAAATAGATGGAGAATTAATCAATATAAAACATAAGACAGTGGCTGCTGTGCTTTGGGTGTGCTGTTTACTTTCTGGAAATCAAAGTGTGAGGCAAATTATACATGGTTTGTTTGTCAATTTTTTATCCTCAATCTTGTATGTGTTTCATAAGGGCAAAAAGTCTTATCAAAACTAAAATGAAACACACTCAGGTTCAAGATCATTTTTATCACTTAGTGTGTAAAGGTGTCTGCTGACAGGCCCGATGATTTCAATTTAATACCTGGGACTTACATTGTGAAAGTTGAAAAGTGACTCCTCTGACCTCCACATAGGTCTTCTCCCCCAACAAAATAAAACATAAAAAAATCCTGAGGCTCCAATGCCCTTTTTCATTCTTTTATCATCACCTATAAGCAGAATTAGTTACTTAAATAAACAATTAAGTAGGCACTTCTACCTGGAAGCGTAATAGGATCACAAATGAAAAACTGGTCAATGAAGTCAAGAACGTTTCCAAGCCTGTCTTTCTTCTGTAGAAAACAAGAAATGATTTACTCTTCAGGACTGCTTTTGGTGAGGGCAGTGACCTGAAAATGTGTTCTACAAAGTGTCTCTCTGAAGTAGATGCAAGGGTTGGATTTGGCTTTGTTTCAAACAAGGCTCATCAAATCTGGTCCCAACTTAGCAGTGGCATGAGGAATCTGGGTCACAGGTGAAGATTCCACATAGAATTGAGGCTTTTCTTGTGTGAGTTCTCATCTTGTGGGTTGGAATTAGTTATGGTGAAATAATGTGATAAAGCAAAGTTGGCACCTTGCTTCTCTTCTACAGGTGCCAGCTTGTGCCAACCACCTTTCCTACTGCAAAGGATGAAGCCAAGGCCCCCATTACCCTGACTGTGGATTGCAAACTCATGAACTAAAACAAAGCTTTCATCATACATTAGCCAGACTCAGGTATTCTGTTATAGGGAAAAAAGAGGAGGAGGAGGAGGAGGAGGAGGAGGAGGAGGAGGAGGAGGAGGAAAACAGTACATGTTTAATATATAGCTGTTGAATTTGAAATAATTTTTACAACAAGACACTTTTAAAACCAAATTCTTTTCCAGTCTTAAACCCATTCCAACCTATTGTTCATGTGTCTTTACAAATGAGACTATCATAAAAATTGTAGTAGAGAGCAATGGAGAGAGGGAAAAACTGGCTAGATTTCACATTTTGAGTTTATATGTAGTTTACATCTTCCACAATAACCTTTTTGAATTAAATATAGTTGAAAAAGTTACCTGTTTATTAAAAATTTACAGACATGTGTTTAAATTTCGCTTATAATATTGACTGCCTATATGAAATAGATAAGCTTTATTTTCTCCCTATAAAGTGCATTCAGTAAAACTTCATGTGGCTAATCAAATAACATGTATACAAGAACTGAACTACTGAGTGTAAAACCAGTGGCATAGCACTTAATGCATAGAAAGCATAAGTACAAATTCACTTGGAATAGTTATATTTTGCTCCAATCTCCCCTCCCCCATTTGCTACTTGGTGACCTATATACTTACAATGATACCTGATCATGTGCAGAAGTCTTCACAGGCTGCATGTTTTTGTAGGGCAGGGGTGTAGCTGGAGATTTCTCCATTCCTGTCGGGGCCACAGCCACTCAGACCCAATTAAACACACAGAGACATATATTACTTACAAACTGTATGGCTGTGGCAGACTTCTTGCTATCTAGTTCTTACATCTTAAATTAACCCATAATTTTTATTTATGTTTGGCCACATGGCTTGGTACCTTTTCCCAGTTCTGCCTTCACATCTTGCTTCTCATGGCGGTGGTGGCTGGCAGCATCTCCTGACTCAGCCTTCCATTTCCCAGAATTCCCTTCTCTGCTTGTCCCGCCTGTATTTCCTGCTTGGCTACTGGCCAATCAGCATTTTATTTATCAGTAAATCAGAGCAACACATTCACAGCATACAGAACATATCCACAGCACAGAGGTCTGACTCTTTAGTCCTAAATCTCCTCTCTCTTGGTCACCCACAGTGTTCCATAGCCTCAATACACTGATCAAAGCCAAATTTCTATTCTTGTCCATTAGCTGTGAAGATTCAAAAATTATTTATGGCATTAAAAAAGACATATAAATCTGTGAGATAAAATTGAGAGTACAAGAATAAACCATAATTTTGTTTCAAGGTGCCCAGACAATTCAATGGGAGAAAGTTTCTTAAAAATAAATAAACAAACAAACAAACAAACAAACAACAACAACAAAACAAGTAAGTTTTGGGGCATGGTGGCATATGCCTTTAATCCCAGCACTAGGGTGGCAAAGGATAGCAGATCTCAGTGAATTCCCAGTCAGCATGGTCTATATAGGGAATTCCAGGCAAGAAAGGAATATATAGTGAGACCCTGTCTCAAAAAAAACCCCAAACAGGTTAATTGTACCTGTACCAGTAAAATTAACTGGATATTCATATACACATATATGTGAATGAACTTTGACCCCTATTTTATATCATACAAAAAATTAATAAAAATTGGATCATTGACCTAAATGAAAATACGAAACTATGCAACTCTTTGGAGAAAATGTGGGAATGAATCCTTCTAACTCCTGCCTGGCCAATGGTGTTTTGGATGTAATTACAAACACACAGTGACAAAGAAAATAATAGATCAGACATAACAAAAGTTAAAAATATTTTGGTTCAAAAGACATCATTAATAAAGGAGAGGATTCCATCCTCTATCTTGCCCCCCCCCCCACTGTCTTTGTCAGGAGGGAGAGCTGGCCCTGAGGTCAGGAGAGCAAGAGAGCTGTCCTTGCCTCTCACCAGGTGCAGCACCCAGGACAGGAGAACCCGCCCCGTCCCTTGCTGCTAAACTGCATAGGGTGAACTATGCCAGGGAGGTGCTGGAGAGCTCACCCTGGTGGTGAGGATGAGGGAGAGCTTGTGGATGACCAACCAAGCAACCAGCCATGCCCAGAACCAGGGATATGAGTTGGCCATTCCAACATCTACCCCATCTTTGATCTGCTGGAGCTTGTGAAGGGGCCGGTCCTGAAGTCCTAAAGTTGCAGGATCTCCATGACAGAGACAATGACAGAATATCCAAGAGGAGTCCCAGTGAGGGCCCAATGTCAATAGTGTAGCAGAAACTAGAGGCCCCAAATCAGACCAGTGACTCATTGCAATGAACACTTGCAAGTAAAGATGTATGGACCAAAGGGTATACTGTGTGACTCACTGTGTCACACTACAGCTCTCACCATGAGATTTTTCTTTTTTCTCCCTTTTTCTTTTCTTTTAAATTTTATTTTGTTTTATCTTTGGGGGGAAGTTTCAAGGGCAGAAGGTGGATGTGAAGGGATGGGGGATGAGTGGGATCAAGACGCATGATGTGAAATCCACAAAAAAATCAAAGAAGTTTACAAAAAAGGAGGAGAGAATCACTCACAGAATGTGAGAAAAAGTTGTAGCTCATTTAATTGTTTAAAATAATTAAATATGGAACATGGGAAGAATTATTATAACTCAATGACAAAAATTTGATTAGAGCAAAGAATTTGAATAAATACTTTTCCAGTGATGAGATATAAATGACCAATGAAGACATGAAAGATGCTCAACATCATTACTACTAAGTAAGTACCAACAAAATCCAAAATGAGGTACTAGCCAGTCTCTCCAAGATAGCAATAAAAAGAAACAAACAACAGCAAGTGTTATTAGTGATATAGAAAAATTGAAACCCGCATATATTGCTCATGCTGCTGGAGCCAGTTTGGTAAGTGTGGTGATATTTTGTGTGTCCCTAATAAACTTTGACTGAAGATCAAAGAAGAGAACAAGCCACTAGATTAAACACAGAGGCCAGGCAGTGGTGGCACACATCTTTAATCCTAGCACTCAGGAGGCAGAAATCCATCTGGATCTCTGTGAGTTCAAAGCCACACTGGACTACATGAGATTGACTCAGTCTAGGAGAGAAACAGAGCCACCCAGTGGTAGCACACACCTTTAATGCCAGTATTGGGAAGCACACACACCTTTGATCCCAGGAAGTGATGGCTGGGAGGAGAAAGGTATGTATATAAGGCATGAGGAGACAGGAACTAAAGGCTTTTCGAGCAGAAGCATCAGTTTGGACTAGAGGCTTTTTGGCTGAGGAAGGCTTTTTCAGGCTGAGGTGGGGTAAGAGGTGGTGGCTGTGGCTTGTTCCTTTGTCTCTCTGATCTTTCAGCATTTAACTCAATATCTGGTTCTGTTTTTTTTTTAATTAAAAGACCCATTAGAATTTGTGTTAGAGGTAAGCAATTTTATGTTTTCCCAAACTGCTAAACTCAGGGTTACCATCTAATCCAGTAATCCACTCCTCTTAGATATACATTCAATAAAAATTAAGGTAAACGTCCATGCAAACTATTGTGCATGGATATTTATAGCAACATTACTCATTGCAGCCCCAAAGCAGAGACAACCTATATGTCCATCAGCTGACTCATGGATGAAGTGAGATGTGCTTTGGGATTTGTGACACTGTAGTGTTTGTCAACATCAAAAAACAGAACACCAGTACAATATTACAACACAAATGGTTCTTGGTAACACTGCTCTAAGACAACCAGAAGACTTCACATATTTGACTACTCCACTTATATGAGATATCCAGAATAAGCTAATCCACAAAGAGAAAGGTTAGACATTTCTTGGAGTGGGGATGGGAAGTAAGTAGTCAATGAGTGAAAGATTTCTTGTAGAAAGATGAAAATATTTTTTTTGCTATTTCTTTTTAAATTTTTTTCTTTCCTTTTACAAACCAACCCCTGTTGCACCTCACTCCCCTTCTCCCACTCCCCCCCATCCCACCCATCCCACCCCCATGCCCTCCTCATAGAGGGTAAGGCTCCCCTGGGTGGTCAATACAGGCTGGGATACCAAGTTGGGGCTGGACCTAGCCCCTCCTCCTTGCACCAAGGCTGAGTAAGGCATCGCACCATAGGGAATGGGCTCTAAAAAGCCAGTCCATGTACCAGGGATAAGTCCTGGTCCCATTGCCAGGGGACTCACAAATACATCAAGCCACACAACTTTCATCCACATTCAGAGGGCCTAGTTTCATCTCATTCAGCCTCCTCAGAAAGATGAAAGTTTTCTAAAGTTAGATAGTGGTGATGTTTGCATGACAGTATGAATATACTAAAGTCCATGGAACTTAAAATGTGTGATTTTAAATTGTGGATGAACTCATATCAATAAATCTGTTCTTAATAAAGGGATAAACTTTAGGGGGAAAATAACAAATTATTTTTCTTATTTATTTCAGTACTCTACTGTAGTTACCTCCTCAATGGAAACTTTCTCATCTGTCTCCCAGGCTTTTGTCAATATTTTAATGATAATTTATATGTGCAACCACCATACTTGGTAAGACTTTTATAATTTCCTTTTGCAATAACATATGGCAATTATTTATACATCAGCATTTTCTGATTTTAACATATTCAAAAGCAGGGTTGGGAGCCAGAGGGGATGGATGACACCAAGCAAACTGTGTCTTCCAGACACAGGACCCACACACATGTGAGCTCAGGGAAACTGTGGCAGTATGCACAGGGCCTACACAAGTTCAAGTCAGACAGGGTCCCATCCCTGAGAGAGGTAAGTGAACACGGGCTTCCATCCACAGCCAAGAAGCTATCTCCAATTGACATCTGTGTATGTAGAAAAAATTGGTTTTCCCCAGTGGAGCCTCACTGGGAATATTAACTGCACTTAAGGGAAGGCCCCATGCCCAGCAGTAGATGGCCAACACAAAATAGCCCAACACAAAATGGACTTGATGCTATTTTGTGGACTTTTTGTCTTGTATTGCTTTGTTTGAGCATTTTTTTTTTTTTTTTTTTTTTTTGGTTTTTCGAGACAGGGTTTCTCTGTGTAGCTTTGCACCTTTTCCTGGAACTCACTTGGTAGCACAGGCTGGCCTCGAACTCACAGAGATCCGCCTGGCTCTGCCTCCAAGTGCTGGGATTAAAGGCGTGCACCACCACTGCCCGGCGAGCATTTTTTTAATCAGACTGGTCTTTTGCTTTATATTATGATTTTCGATTTTGTATTTTGATAGATTTTGTTTTGTGTGCTTGTATGTCCATATCTATGTGTATGTTTCTTGAGCTTCCTCTTTGTTATTTTTTGTTTAAATTCTGGTTTGTTTGCCTGTTTGATGTTTTCCAAAGAGAGGGAGAGAGAAAAAAAAGCATGGAGTTAGGTGGGTGGGAGGTGGGAAAGATCTGGGAGGAGTTGTGGGAAGGAAACTGTGATCAGAATATATTGTATGAAAAAATTATTTTCAATATAAAATACAAAAACAGGGTAGTGTATTATAGTTTTTACTTCTTTAAAAGCATAACCATTTTATTTTTGATAACTATGTACTGTACACATCAAGGGAGTTGAACATACTATTCCAACACATGCACATAGCATTGGGTTGAGTTTATGACACCTTGAAGGGATCTAATAAATGTTTTTTTACATCAATAAAAATATTATTATAATTAATTCCCATAATTCCTTTTCATCAAACTTTTAGTTAATACTTCCTTTTTGTGTTCATGGATATGCTTAGTATTTATTATTGCCCTGCATTAAATAACTTAAATTACTGAGCCCTTATCACTATGTATAATGAACATTTATTGATATGGCTTTAGGGAATACTATAAGACATGGTGTACATATGAGAAAGTGTACTAATTTTTAAAGAGCATTAACAACCGAAGGGAAACCTGTACCTGAGAAATATTAGACTCCATTTAGCCTCTGGGGCTTTGGACAATTTACACATCATTGGACCTTGATTTTTTATCTATAAAATGGAAATAGAAAATATGTAACTTATGAATTATGATATGGCAGTTGAATTCATTTAGTTTGACACAATGGCTTTATGCATACATTTCATAATTGTTATACAATATTCTATTGTATATACTGTAGAGCCATATATAACTATATATCATATTTTCTGAAAACACATGAGCATAGACACAAATACACACATATATACACACACATGTTAAACATACTAGTCATTTTACTTTTCATTTGTACTCTAGGAAATATATCATTGCAGTTTTATACGATGCACCAATGTTTAAAATCTTTTCTTTATACTAGTTCACTTATAAACTGTGTAAACCATATTATTCACAATGTTATTTTCTTTCTGTCTTGGAGTTTACTTGGGAAAAGTGCAGATTTGGGGCTGTAATTAAATCTCCTGTGTACGACAAAGAACAATGTAATGGGTGAAGAGAGGCTAGAGCTACTTGAGCGAGCTCTACATTTCTGACCTTGGAAGTGGTTCTTAGACCTGTGGAAAACTGGTGCCCTTGGAACCAACTGATTCTAAATCAGAAATTGTGAGGAAAAGCTGGTGTGGAGCATCTTGGAAAGAGACTTGCATGTTCATTAAGTATCTATATTGTAGCATACTGATAAGCTTCCTCATATTAAATCTTTACAATAACTTGGTGCTGCAGCCATTCTTATTCTATCTATAAAATTACAGCATTCTTACATTACTTGTCCCAGTTTATTTAGTTAGTATGTATTTGAACCCCTACTTTACCATAACCTTGTTTTTTTTCTACTTGATTATGTTAAAATAGCAGCAGATGTCACACACACATGAGGTGAATGAGGAGAGTTAAGAAAGGGACTCTCTACAGAAGTCTAGGCAGAGACCAGAGGAACCTGCAAAAAACTGTTAATGGTGTCATGGTGTTAGCCAGAGTAGGAAGTCATGGGGTTAGCCAGAGTGGGAAGTCATGGGGTTAGCCAGAGCGGGAAGTCATGGTGTTAGCCAGAGTGGGAAGTCATGGTGTTAGCCAGAGTGGGAAGTCATGGGGTTAGCCAGCGTGGGAAGTCATGGTGTTAGCTAGAGTGGAAAGTCATGGTGTTAGCCAGAGTGGGAAGTCATGGGGTTAGCCAGCGTGGGAAGTCATGGGGTTAGCCAGCGTGGGAAGTCATGGGGTTAGCTAGAGTGGAAAGTCATGGTGTTAGCCAGAGTGGGAAGTCATGGGGTTAGCCAGCGTGGGAAGTCATGGTGTTAGCTAGAGTGGAAAGTCATGGGGTTAGCCAGAGTGGAAAGTCATGGGGTTAGCTAGAGTAGGAAGTCATGGAGATAGTCAGAGTAGGAAGTCATGGAGATAGTCAGAGTAGGAAGTCATGGTGTTAGCCAGAGTGGGAAGTCATGGTGTTAGCCAGCGTGGGAAGTCATGGGGTTAGCCAGCGTGGGAAGTCATGGGGTTAGCCAGCGTGGGAAGTCATGGGGTTAGCCAGCGTGGGAAGTCATGGGGTTAGCCAGAGTGGGAAGTCATGGGGTTAGCCAGAGTGGGAAGTCATGGGGTTAGCCAGAGTGAGAAGTCATGGGGTTAGCTAGAGTAGGAAGTCAAGTCACTAGAGGTATTAAGGAAGGAAGTGGTTATGTACACTGAGAGTAGTCATTCCAACTGACAGTGGTTTTCAGCAGAAGGGCAAGGGTAATTCTAATCCAAAAGTATCACCAGTCATTTACAAATCAGGAGAGGCTAGAGCAGCCAACAGCCAGACAATCTGAAGGCACATGAGTAATCCTAGTCAAGATCTGCAGACCTTCCTAGTTCACCACCTCAGATGCAAGACAAATAAATGCTTAGTAAATGCCCCTGAGGTTGTGAGGGTTTAGTTACACAGTGTTATATGTTACATGTTATAGCAACATGTAGCTAATATACCTCTTTTCTAATGTACCTCTTTTCTTCTTAAAGAGCTAATGTACCTCTTTTCTTCTTAAAGCTACATGACACATCAAACAGTTGTAGATTCTTAATAAAAGAGAACCTCTGTATGATAAGTAACTTTCTTAAATTGGACATCAGTGTAGTTTAGTGTCATAGTTTTAATTGAACATCAAATTTCTAAATATGAATATTCAGCAAATTGTTTCAGATGTGGAACTACAGTGTACTCTGGGAAAAAGGGGGTTTATAGATAAGATTTAGAAGCTGTCTTCATAAAAGTGGAGCCAAAAAAACTAATTATAACAACATTTATTGAGTACATATTTCATGTCTGGCACAATATAGAAACTTAGAATGGAATAGTAAACAACACAGACATGCTTATTTCTCCTTGTGCAAGACCTACAAAACTCCTAAAAAAAGAAAGAAAGGAAGGAAGGAAGGAAGGAAGGAAGGAAGGAAGGAAGGAAAGAAGGAAGGAAGAAAGGACTACAAATTGCAATTGGTGACACAAAAGAAATGAACAAATGGCTGAGTTGCAGGGTCAATGGATAATGCAGGATTTATTCTGGATTTGGTGGTCAGAGAAAGCCTTTTAAAATGAGAAACATGAGTAAAGAGGCAAGTCATCCTGTAATAGAGATATGCCCCATACAAAGGTGCCAGAAGAGGCAAAAGCTTGATTTTGAAGGAGCCATAAAAAGTAATTTTCTATAAGGGAGTATATGAAACGTAATGAGGATGGAAAAGTAGACAGTGTTCATACAATTGGGTGAACAAAGAAGTTTAGGTTTAGATTCTAGGCCTAACTTAGAGTTTTAAGCAAGAATATGACAAGATACAACTTATCAATTAAAGCTGAGGGTTATGTTAGATAGGAATATTGTCTACATGTAACTAGGGTTGTGAGAACTCTACAGGTGATTTCCACTGAGTTACACTGAACCTCCTGTTTCCACCCGCTATGGTCACTAATAATGGGTGAGCAGATTCCATAACTTTCTAATGGGGAAGTAAGGTAGGCAGTGGGTTGTACCAGGCTTTTTTTAGGCCACCAACCAGCTCCCAAATCATGACATGGAAACTTATTATTAGTTTTGAATGCTTAGGCATGTTTCTGGCTAGCTCTTTTAACTTAATCTGTTTCTTTTCACTTACCTATTGCCTTGGGCTTTTTACCTTTTCTTACTTTCTTGCTGTCTCTATGTCTGGCTGATGGATGGCTGCCTGGCTTCTTGCCCTGGGTGTGTCTCTCTTTTTCTCTCCTCTCTTCTTCCTTCATTCTTCTTTCTTCTCTTATCGAACCTAGATTTCTCCTCCTATTTACTCTCTCTGCCAACCAGCCTCACCTATCCCTCTCCTGCTTAGTTATTGGCCATTCATCTTTTTATTAGACCAACCAGGTGCCTTAGGCAGGCAAGGTGAAACAGATGCAACATATCTTTACATAATTAAACACAACATCCCTGCATCATTAAACAAATGCAGCCTAAACAAAAGTAACACACCTTTACACAGAGTAATACTCCATAGCATAAACAAATGTGACACATCTTTGCCCAGCTAAAATAATATTCCACACAGTGGGTGCTGTTCAGACTATTCTACCTTTCACATGAAGCAGGTGGGTTAGGCCAACACTCAGTGCTATACTGGTACTCAGTGAAAGTGGGCCAGTGCTATCCTTTATTGTCGTCTTTGATGCTCAATGATAATAGAAAAACCACCATTCTGTGACACAAGATTCACACATAAAACCAAAGCTCTGAAATGTAGCAAGTGATCCAGAGTTATGTGAAGAGTCATCAGGAGCCCGAGTCTCAACTGCACAGATTTTTCTCTTCAGACCACGAAGATTCTCCCATTGTCCAATGGCTTCCTTCACTCTCGAGAGCACTGTGCTTCCTGTTCTTGAGAAACAGACTTATTCTATCTGTTCCAGGACGCACCCACATCTGCCTTTCTGGAAACCATGGTTTGGATGCCCTAATTTGAAGAACTCATTAAGAAGAAAAGAAATTGTAAGAACTGATTATAGTCAACATTCTCATAATTTGTAAGGTCTTAGTTTTTAATCCTACTGTAGAAGAAAAGAGTAGTCTCTGTTTCAAATTTGGGCAATTGAATAGTGACTTGTGTGCAAATTGACAGTGGTTGTCAGAAGAATTTCCATCGAATGGGTGATTAAAGCAGTGAGAGTTGATTTTCTTTTAATTTAATCTCTCCTTTCCATGCTTTGTCAATCACAGCAGCTTTTTTTTTTTTTTTTTTTTTTTTTTATTTCCCCAGAAATAGGTGGGGAAGCTTTTGTCAAACTCCTTCCATTGTTTGGTCATTAAAGTAAGTTTTTGTTGTGGCAATAGTTTTAAGAAGAGATTTTTAACTTAACAAAGTGTGTCATGGTTTAACTTCAGATGTGTTCATCACTCCTGCTATTTTGATGATATCTTCGCTCAGTAGGTCTGTATTTATTTTTAAGATAAGGGTGTAATTACACAGCTCGTGCTGCTGACCTTGGATTCGCCGCGAGCCTCCTGCCTCAGCCTCCCTAGTGGTGGGATGACAGACGAACGCCACCATGCTGATGGCGCTGGTGGAGACGATAAAATAAGGGAGAGCCGTTAGTGCATTCGTTGGCTTGCTTGCATTCTAAGCCTTGTTCTTGAATCAGTTAGTTCATTTTATTCAATTCCATCCTGTAACAAATGCCAGAATTCTTAGATTCTAAGCTGTGGAGTTGCTGCTCGCAGCCTGTGTAAGCTGAAGCAAATCACCTGCCTTTTCTGGGTTTTGGCTTTCCCCACTAGAGAACGTCAGCGCCAAAGACTAGATATTTCTAAGGTTATTTCAAGTTCAGAATTTAAGTTGCAATATTATAGACAAGTGACCAACCCAAGCCAGACTCACACATTACCAGAGTTTAGCAGGTGTTAGCTGTACAAGATTGCAGTGTCTGATGAACATGTATAGAGGGTAGCCTCATGATGGGAAACTGGATTCCCACCAGGATGTGTGACCCTAACTTTAAGCTGTTATCAGGACCTAAGAATATGACAAGGAGAAGAAGCCACTTTTCTCTATGTTTGGAAATGATGGAGGAGAAAGAGCCCATAACCATGCCTTGGGTCTTGCTCCCTCTCTTCCCCATCTTCTTGGCCTCCTGTTTCCTGCCCGCAGCCCATCAGCACCACACTGATGGAGGATAACTGTCAGCTGCTGGGAGTTAGTGGCAAGGCTGGGGTTTTGCAAATGACCTCACCTTGTTTTGAATTTCTGTTTTCCATCTGCTTTTGGCAAACATTGCTGCATTTTTAATAAGTCAATCCACTTTTAATATAATTGATGAGCATTCCATTCTCTTTCCAGTTCAATATGGAGATTGTTTTGTATTGAGGAACAAGGATGCCTGGCTTCTTTCCCCATCAGGTCCCACTGGTCCCTGCTGCCATTCATAACAATAACGCTGTAATTTACTTTCTTCTTTATCCCTACTAGGAGCTTTTCCTGTAGGCTATTTCTCTCTCTCTCTCTCTCTCTCTCTCTCTCTCTCTCTCTCTCTCTCTCTCTCTCTCTCCTTTCCTGTAGGGTTGAAGATGGTGACTGTAGGTAGATTACTAGTTCTCAAGAAGACAGAGTGTATAGGGAACGTCCATGGCCCAAGGTAGTCAACTTTCCCATTTTGAAATCCTTCTTGCCTCCTAGTGGTTCTGCTCCTTCCTCCAGTGAGGGGAGTGAAATGGTTAGTTTCAGCTAATCTTGAATTTCTTCATTTATTTACTGACATTTAGCTCCCCACCACTTTCTTTCCTCTAGCTCTAACACCTGGCATTTCAAGGTAGAAGGCACACAATTGTGCACTGGCTCTCATCTGCTGGGTGTATAAAAACACTGAGAAGTGTGTCAGGGCTTAACAAGAATTCTGGAATCTTTAAAAACGGCGGAAGAGAAGGTATTTTATTACCCAGCAGGAGCCCTATCTCCCTTGCATCCTGATTGTTCGAGTCCTGCCATTTTCCCTGTGCTTGCCCTATTATAGAGCCTGATTGTCCTTTTCCTCAAAGCTCCACTGCCACAGAGCTTGAAGTTTTTAAAGTCATGACTTTGTCTGCCATTTAGCTAAGTCTTTCTCCCTCATTCCCCGCCCACCGGTATCTGATCTGAAAGTGTAGTTTTATTTTCTAATGGCCCTTACACCTTCCCATATGTCTCACTGCCTGGATGTCTTCCTTGCCCTTTCCTGTCTACTATGATAAAACGTATCCTTCCAATAACCTCTACTGAAATGGTTTTGTTGAACTTTTCGCCTTACCACAAGCCGGATTAAATGCGTCTTCTAGGTGCTTCTAACTAAAGTCAGGACATAGAACTCTCTAAGTATTTAGCTATTTTATTCTCCTGTTTTTGGTTTTCCTGCCCAGCTTTCTCTCAATCATGAGCACCCTGAAGGCAGAAGTACAGTACTTGGCAATATAGTAGACAATGAACGGATTTTGGATGAGTGAATAATATTATTATATCTGTAAAGAGGTGCCAAATTCAGTTACTTTATTTCTCGAAGTACATCCAAGACTAAATTTTGTTATATGCTAAAAGAATGTATGGTCTTGACAGTTCATTAGACAATGTTTTCGACTTAAGGAGATGTTTCTGTAGACATGGGTCGCAGGGTTTGATTGCCTCATGTCTGAGATTCATTGTCACTCTTGTCTTCATGGAGAAAGGTCAGAGGGCATGCATTGAGTGGCTTCATTTGTTCTAACAAACTCACAGATGATGGAAAGAAATTGTTCAAGGCCAAGAAGGAGAATTTTAAAACTCTGTGGATAAGATGAACATGGTGGATTTCTACGTCTTCACTAGTTTCCAACTTCAAAGAAAACTCTGAGTAACAATCAAAAGGTTGTGTAAAGTCAGGTGGGTAGAAATAGAGTAGAAAACACATGCAGTAAAAGAAAAAGAGAAGACATCCACACCCCCGCTTTCTCTGGTTCAATCACTCCTCACAAAAGCTTCATTTTGTTTTTATTTATAACATGATTTTGTTTTGTTTTGATTTTATTCTGGGAATTACTTCTTCGAATGCTGTATTTAAAGACAAAACTTATGCTCGAGAAAAAGAAAACAATTTTCTGTATGTGTTTTCACTTTTCTCTTGTATGAAACCATTTGGGAAAATGGAAAGAAAAAAAAAAAGGTAAAAAGTTTGAGCCTGTGCTGTGCGGTTCATAGCGTATTCTCATGTTTTCTTTTTTCTTCTTAATTAGGCTCAGATGTAAAACAAACTGAACTTTTCACAAACAACAACAATAGCATTGCAGGTACACGCATACACATGCATGCACGTGTTCTCTCTCTCTCTCTCTCTCTCTCTCTCTCTCTCTCTCTCTCTCTCTCTCTCTCACACACACACACACACACACATACATACACAGGATCATTTACATGTTCTTGCCTTTTCTTTTTTCCCCCTCCATGTTTGTCCAAAGGGAATAAAAATATGATGCTGCAAATTTCCATCTTGCATAATATAAATGTGACTTTCAACCTCAAATGTTGAGTTATTTTAAAGCAGCTTCCAGGTCCCATTTTACCACACCCTCAGGTGAAAACCAGCATAGTAGAGGCTTTATTGGGGCTTGAGCTTTATTTTTGTTTAAATTCAGAGGCTAATTAATCAGATGCGTCATAAAAGAATTTTTGCTGTTAAAATCTTTGAATCAATCTTTCTTCAATCTTTAAATTGTGTTAATACACACATAAAACTTAACCATCTTACTCATTTTCATATGTATCGTGAGTGAATGCATATTCACATTGTCATCCCTATCCAATTAAGCAATATTACTCCATTATTCTTACCTCCCTATTCTTTTTTCTTTTTTTAATTATTTTATTTTATTTTACAATACAATTCAGTTCTACATATTAGCCACGGATTCCCTTGTTCTCCCACCTCCCGCCCCCCTCCCCTTCCCCCCAGCCCACCCCCCATTCCCACCTCCTCCAGGGCAAAGCCTCCCCCACGGACTGAGATCAACCTGGTAGACTCAGTCCAGGTAGGTCCAGTCCTCTCCTCCCAGGCCGAGCCAAGCGACCCTGTATAAGCCCCGGGTTTCAAACAGCCAACTCATGCAATGAGCACAAGACCCGGTCCCACTGCCTGGATGCCTCCCAAACAGATCAAGCCAATCAACTGTCTCACCCATTCAGAGGGCCTGATCCAGTTGGGGGCCCCTCAGCCATTGGTTCATAGTTCATGTGTTTCCATTCGTTTGGCTATTTGTCCCTGTGCTTTATCCAACCTTGGTCTCAACAATTCTCGCTAACTGGACTCCCAGAGCTCCTCCTGGAGCTCCACCCAGGGCCTAGCCGTGGATCTCTGCATCCAGATCCCTCAGTAGTTAGATGGGGTTTTTTAGCATGAGAATTAGGGTGTTTGGTCAAACCATCACCAGAGTAGGTCAGTTCGGGCTGTCTCTCGACCATTGCCAGCAGTCTATTGTGGGGGTATCTTTGTGGATTTCTGTGGGCCTCTCTAGCACTCCTAGCTGGATCAAGAACAGAGAGGGAGAACAAGGAATAGGAGACCATGGTAAACGAAGACCACATGAGAATAGGAAGAAGCAAAGTCCTATTCTGTTTTATCTCTTTACTTTTGACTATTTTACGTTGCTGTATAAGTTAGTGCAGCATTTATCTTTCTTTTACTGGCTTACTTCACTTACTCTAATATCATTAAGTGTATGTCACATTTTCCCAGTTTTAAGGCTGATTAATATCTCATTGTATATGCATCCTGCATTGTTTTCTTCTCCACTCATCTGCTAGTGTACAGTTGTGTTGCTTCTGTGTTTTGTCTATTGAGATAATGCTACAATCACCCTAAGATACACAAATATCCTTTTAAAGCCCTGTTTACTCTCTCTTCTCTACCTAGGTAGGTTTTTGTTGTTGATGGTTCTGATTTGTTGTTTGTTTGTTTGTTTTGAGTGAAATATTGTTATGGGAAATTCTCTGATCAGGGCTGGGCTTCCTTAAGTAATAGCTTGGGGGTACAACTGTGTGCCGACTAAAGAGCTTTTTCTTTATCTCTGAGTGCTGGGGGTGTCTCTTTGGGAAGGGTAAGCCCTTCTTAACACCATCTGCTCTGAAGTTTATACTTTTTTCTTTCAAATATTTTTTCTGCATCTTTGTTCTTGTCTTCCAAAAGTCGCACTTAATATGTCATGTATGCCACTGTACTCTTTTCACTTTTACTTAATACGTTTTCTTTCAGTTTCCCAGATGATAATTTCTGTATCCTCCCTTCTGTCCTTTAACACACTGGGCAGCGTTTTCTTAAAGGAGACAACTGATCGAAGGCCCAAGCACTCTATTTTGTTCTTTGCTGTCTGTTCCGCCTCTTTGCACTCCACCGCCCTCTCCTGAGTCACGCTTTTCTTGAGATATTTTGGATTCTATGACAGTACCTAGCCATAAGCATCTTGATGGTTGTTCTAGAGCAGTTCCCGCCAAGATTAGAGCTTCTGTTTTGGAAGGAAGCTCATCGAGACACAGGAAGTTAGAAAGGGGGTAAAGCAACAGAATGTTCTAAGAGAAGGTGAAACATCCCATCCTTATAAGGAAGTATCTTAAGTTTAGGAAGTAATCAACTTAAAGATTTTAGGAAGTCCCTGAAACTGAACATATTCACTAGGCTCCTCCTTCCTCAAGCCTATATAAGCTATAAGGACAGCTGAGAGACACTCTCAGACCATCTGAGCTGTTTAGAAGAGGCTCAGAGCAGTTAAGTTGCCTGTAAGAAGCAGAGTTCAAAAGCCACATAAAAGAAGAGATCAACTGAGCTACCAGAAGAGACTCAGAGCACCTGAGTTACCTGAAAGAGACACTACACTATCCAACCTGTTGAAGAGCCTGCAAGTTGTTTAGTATGCCCCAGGGTGTCACTTATGTTGGAGTGGGCTTTTTTATAATGCTGGAGTCTGGGTCATTTCTGCTCCTTTAAATAGCCCCTCACCCACATTCTGCTAAATAACACCAATAAAACTCATTGGTTCACCAAGTTGAACTTTGGTGGTATTCCTACTTTGCTCTGTCATCAGTTACCTATCTGAGGTAAGTAGATGTTTGTTCATGTCTCCCAAGGAATAGTATTACACAACAATGGTAGGAGGTCAAAACTACTTCCAAGAATGGTGAACCCCCAAGGACAGATCACTATACTACTGAGGACCATTACCTAAGATAGGAATGGGGGCCACCATCTCATGGAAATGTTCCATTGAAGTGGTCACAGAGATACTGACTTTTCTAGAACCCCTTACAGAATCAGAATGGGATAATGATCAGTCAGACCATTGGCCTGACCAAGAGGACTCAATAGACCACAGTGTAAAACCTAATCCTCTACCTACTTTCTCTATTCTACAAAAATCATTTTGTGCTGTCAACTTGACACAAGCTAGATTTATTTGAAAGGAGTGAACCTCAGTTGAGGAAAATGTTTCTAAAAGATCTAAAAGAATATAAGGCATATTCTTAATTAGTGATGGCTGGGGAGGGCCCAGACCATTGTAGTTGGTGCTGTGCATGGGTTGGTGGTACTGGGTTCTAAAAGAAAGCTGGCTAAGTAAGCCGTGAGGAACAAGTCAGTTAAGGAACTCTCTTCCATGGCCTCTGTATCAGGTCCTGACTCTGGGTTCCTGCCTTGTTTGAGTTCCTGTCCTGACTTTCTTCAATGATGAAGAAAGTGAAATGATGAGTGATGGAAGTGAAAGCTAAATACCCACCTCCCCAAGTCACTTTGGTTATGATATTTCATCACAGAAATAGCAACCCTAACTAGGTACCTGGATAGTGGGGCATTGCTGTGACAGACCATGTTTTTTGTGGAAAGACACTGGAACTTTGGGTTGGAAAAGACATTAAGTGTTAAGAGTGCTGTGAGCTGTTTTGCAGGAGCTTGGAAGATAAGGACGTTGAAGGCAGTGCAGATGATGGAGGCCTGGCTTGTGAAGTTTCAGAGGGAAGCAAAGACTCTACCAGGACTTTTGTGTGAAGAATCTGTGGTGTCTGGTCAAATGGAGCTGAAGAATTAGCTGCAATTAACAAAGACCAGAACCACTAAAGTAAATCCTTTGCTTAGCTGAGATAATGGATGCTGGTAATCTGGGGCTGAAGGATCAGCTGAGATTGAGACCAGCATCACTGAGGTGAAGTCTTTTGGGAAGTGTTTCCTCAGGATCAGCACACAGAAGCTGTATTCCAGAAGGGGCCAAGATTGTACCTCATACTGGCAGGGGAACTTGGTGTTGTAAGTCACCAAGGTGGTACTGGTTTTGACAGCTTGAAGGTATCATGGAGAACAGCTGAGGCTTGGCACTATGTGGTAGGGATGGAGTCCCTGAATAGAGCCCAGGAGAGGCTACTGGTGAAAATGCAGCACAGTTGCAGCAAGGGACTCCAGAAGTTTTGAAGATGCCAGTACTGTTGGGAATACCACCAAGAACAGCATCAGTAGTGGAATGGAGCCAGTGGGAGTTAAAGAGGGCACAGCTGGAGAAGTGACCCAAGCCTCTCACAGAAGCCCAGAAGATTGTCAGTGAATCCTAGACTTCAGATATTGAGTTACTTATACTGTCGGAATTTGGGTTTGCTCTGTTCAGATTGTGGCTGTGTCCTGGTTTTTCCTTCTTTAAGTGAGAAAGTGTTTAATTTACTTTTGAATTTACAGGAACCCACAGTTGAGAGACTGAGTTTTAAAATATTTAAGATTTTAAAAGATACTGGCTATTTGAAAGAGGCTGAGTTTCTAAATGTTTGAATTTTTAAAGACTGTGGAATGCTTACATTACATTGTAGATATTAATGTTTTATCTTAGGAGAGAACAAGAATGGAAAGATTATGGCTTAACAGGGATGTATTTGTGTGTCAAGTTGACGAGGGGTCAATTGTGATGGCTAGTTTTATGTCAACTTGACACAAGCTAGAGTTTTCTTGAAAGAATGGAACTTCAATTGAGAAAATGCATTCGTAAGATAAGGCTGTATAGCATTTTCTTAATTAGTGATTGATGAGGGAGGGCTCATAACATTATGGGTGGTGCTATCCCTGCTCCTAGTTCTATTAGAAAGCAGGCTGAGCAATCCAGTTAAGGAACATTTCTCCACGGCCTCTGTATAAGGTCCTGTCTCCAGGATTCTGACCTGTTTGAGTTTTGTTCTGCTTTTTTCAATGATGAACAGTGATGTGGAAGTGTAAGCCAAACAAAAAGTTACTTTGGTCATGGTGTTTTATCACAGCAATAGTAACCCTAAGACACACCCTTTGAGGTAGACAGGGTGAGGGAGGGGTGATTAAGCCTCTTCATCTGTTCTTCCCACTGTGGTAATACTGATTAAAGCTCCTTGTAGATATTTTCATTTTGCTCAGACACAATAATTTTCTTTGTTTTATGTCACCCTTTAGTTCACTGAAATTTTAAGAGTGGTTCTAAAGTCTAAATCTGCCATGTAGCCTTCTCTAAGAGATTGGCTGTTGATCTCTCTTCCATTGAATGGGTCTCACTTTCTGGTTTCAATGTAGGCACTATGATGTTTTGTTGTTGAAAACTAGACATTTGAATCTATGTTGTATCTCTGGGTATTAGATTAACTTCCTTTCCAGGGTGTCCTTTTGTTTTGCTTCTTATTGTTATGGGCTGTCTATACAATCAAGAATAGATATGAAGTGTAAACTTGAGGTCAACCCAAGCCTTCCCCAATCTGTACTTTTCCTCACTGAGAAAAATTAGCAACTTTTTGCTTTACTTATAAAAATGCTTCCCTAAACTCTGGCCTTAATGTTTGGTTTCACAGAGTGTTAGAAAGGGAGGGGGTAGTCCTTGAAAACCCCTGGGCATCACTCGGGCTAGGGAGGGGGTCACACAGTAAGTGGGGAGAAGCTGGTGTAGCAATGGCTGCCTGTCTCTGTGTCTGCGTTTCCCTGGGATGCAGCAGCATCAGAGGTCAAAGTAGAGATCTCAGTACTTGCACTGCAGGATCTTAATGCTCACCCTGGTTTCCACAGCTGCCTGTAAGCTTTTCTGGGAACACATGCCAACTCACCTGCCTCTGTGGGTGGGGAGTGAGTAGAAGCTGTGAAATAACTACTGTCAGTCACAGTTTATTCTAAATCTTCTTTTGAAAGCTTCCTCTTTATGGTGTTTGTGTGTGTGTGTGTGTGTGTGTGTGTGTGTGTGTGTGTTCATGTGTGCAAGTGTGCATGTGAATGCCAGAATGCATCATTTGTTCTTATTTCTCAGCTCCCCCTGCTCCTCCTCCTCCTTCTACCAGGGACAATCTCTTACTGATCTCACACTCACCTTGTAGACTAGGCTGGCTGTCCAGTAAACCCTAGGGATCCACCTACATCCACTTCCCAACACTGAGATTACAAGCATGCTACCATATCAAGCCTTTTAATCTATTAATCATCTATCTGTCTATCTTATCTATCTTATCTATCTATCTATCTATCTATCTATCTATCTATCTATCTATCTATCTATCTACCTACCTATCTATCTATCCATCCATCCATTCATCTATCATCTATCTATCTTTATGTGCATTCTGTGGGTTGAACTCAGGTCCTTATACCTGCAAATCAAACATTTTATTGACTTAGCTATGCCGCCAGCTTACTTTTGGAAGTTTCAACCCTTCAATAGACTTGAATTCAAAAACAGTTTCCTCTTTCAGGCCCTCTGCTGAAAAGTAGAATCAAGACATGAATTGTATCCTCCAGAATATAGATGTAGGACAATACCTCTGTGAATGAAAACATTTTGTGCCTGTTCTATGATATGTAGTAATAACTGTGCTCTATCAGAGCCATTCTTAATGAAGTTATCCAGAATATTTTCTTTCCAGATGCTGGTTGAGAAATTAATAAACAACATGCTGCCAGTGATAAACAATAGTAACAAAAAAAGAAGTTTACATCACAGAGGTTCTAGTGATGTCATAGTTATAAAAGAATATGACTGTGCTTTGAATTCCTCTTATTTCCTGTCTTGCCATGCAAGTGCTTTCTCTTGCACATGCTCCCACAGTAATGCCATCTGCCCTGTTGGGATAGCCAGGAGACTGTCACCAGAACTGAGCAGGTCCTGGCTTCACATTAATACAGAGCTAGCTAGTACTCCCTAAGACAGGACAACTTGTGAGCTATATATGCATTCTGTGTGGCTTACTTACCTTGACTCTGCTCTTCCATTGAAGTTCTATACATAGTACCAAATTCACTTCATGCAAATCACAGGCCATAAATAAAGAACATTTTAGAGTCTTTCATATTAAGCCATTTGGGTCAATAAACATTGGCTGAAGAGTGTCAAGTCTGAACATTGTACCAGACACTATTCATGAACAGAGAATAAATGTGAAAGAAGTTACTTAGGGAATTATAGTTACTTAAGAAAAGTAAAAATAAATAGTGGGTTTATGAAAATAAATGTTATTTCTTTTGAAACATGACCTTTTGTGTCCCAAGCTTTGGACTTTTTGTAGCTGAGGATGACCTTGAATCTCTGATCCTTCTGCTTTTACCTTCCTAGAAGCCATATGCCTTCTGCTTTTACCTTCCTAGATATGCCACCATGCTTGAGACTTTGTCTAAAGTATAGGGAGAAGGAACATAATGTGATAGGATGAATTATTTTAAAAGTACAATGTGTGTTTGTATCTGTGTGTGTGTGTGTGTGTGTGTGTGTGTGTGTGTGTGTGTGTGTAGACATATTAACAAAGGGCTTTTGGAATCACAGAGAACAATGCAGCTCTTCAGTTCTGCTTATGACGAAGATGGAACCAGGTGTTTCTATAATCCAAGGATTATATATAATTATATATAAACCTATAATCCACACACCCAGGAGGCCGAGGCAGGAGTATTGCCACAGGTGTGAAGGTACATTGGGCTACATAGTGCACTTCAGATTAGCAGGGACTACATAGTGAAATTCTGTCTCCAAACAAACAAACAAACAAACAAACAAACAAAACAAAATAAAAATTGGTTGGTGTGTGAGGAAGCTCCTTTTAAGGAAGAGGTGGCCTTTCATGCTGATCAAGGCATTGACTACTTTCTTGGTTGAAGCACAGCATGGTTAAGGACAAAGGTGTCCAGAACAGCAGGACTGGGGATGCAAAAGAAGCCAGAAATTCAGGCTGCCTTTGTGAGGGAGAGGTAAAGGAAGGAAAGGCTTGTGGGAGCTGGATGTGATGTGTCACATGGACCAGGCTAAGCAGTTTGACTTTGTCTTCAGAATTGGAAACTGCTCAGTAGTTAAGCTTGGATATTTTTGACTTGGAAGAATAATTAGAGCAAAATTAATGTTGGAATGATTCTAGTTATTCCTAGTAGGAAATTGGAATATTTAGTACCAGATTGGATCACAAATACTTTTGAATATATAAACCCAAACATGTAGATCTAATTTCTGGCTATATCATAATTTTCTCATATACTCTTGTGATATTCCTTCTTCAGGAAAGAAGCCCTGGGAAAAGCAGAGAACTGAGTGTGTTTAAATATAATTCAACACAGAAAAGCATTTTCAGCACTTGCCATCAAGATCACATTCCCTGTAAGTCACAATGTTATGTCATATGCAAGAAATGGAACCAAGGTTTGACATAAAAGTAAATATCTTGACTTATGCACAAATCATATGAAACCATATGCATCATTCACTTAGGCCAGCGGAGACTGATTTAGAATACCATTTTCAATCAAATGTTATATTTTTAAAAGGATTTATTTATTGATTTTATATGTATGAGTGTTTTGCCTACTTGTATGTCTGTGTACCACATGTGTACATGCTTGTGGAGACCACTAAAGGGCATTAGATCCCCAGAAACAGAGTTACAGATGGTTTTAGCCATCTTGAGGGTGCTAGGAACTGAACCCATCTTTTCTTCTAGAGCAACAAGTCCTATTAACCATTGAGCTATCTCTCCATCCCTCAAATGTAATCTTTTATTAAAAAATTAGTTAATTTTTGTTGGGCGGTGGTGGCACATACCTTTAATCCCGGCACTTTGGAGGCAGAGGCAGGTGGATCTCTGTGGGAGCCTACAGAGGTTTCCTAGTGAGAACTTAGTCAAGATCAGAGAATCTGAGCTGCTTTACCCAGCAGGGCTGCATAAGGGGATGATTTGACCATGGGCATGGTTATTAGGTGCTCGGAAGGGTCTACACTTGGCTGTTCAGCCTGCTTTGATCTTGCAAGGGGGAAGTTTTTTGCTCTGCCCCTTGGCATTGTTATAAAAAGCCCTTCTGAATAAATGGAAGGGGCTACTGGGTAATGATTCAGGCCCTCCCAAAGCTATTCTGTGTTTCTGTTTTTCTTCTCATTGTCTAGGTCTCTCTATCTAATGTTTTCTTATCCCTCTCTCCTCCTCCTAAGAACACTTCAAAGGGTGGGAGCTGGACTCCCACAGATCTCTGTGAGTTTGAAGCTAGCCTAGTCTACAGGGTGAGTTCCCAGACAGTCAAGGTACACAAAGAAACCCTATCTCAAAAGCAAAAAAAATTAACTTTTAATTGAAAAAAATTTTACAGAATATATTTTCTTAAGTCTTTCCCCTTCCCCAAGTTCTCACAGATCTTCCTCAACTCCCTACCCATCCAACTTCATGTTCTTTTTTTCTCTGTGTCTATCCAAATGAAGAAGAAAAAACACCCCCAAAATGAAAATCAAAATAAACTTAAAAAAATTAAAGCAAAACAATACAAAAAGTACACAAAAAGCCATAGAGTCTGTTTTATGTTATGTGGGAGCCCACAAAAGCTTCCTAGTAAGGTCTGAGCTTGTTTTACCCAGCAGGGTTGCATAAGGGGATGGATTTACCATGTGCGTGGTCACCAGGTGTTTGGGATGGTCTGCACTTGGCTGTGTTATGGATAGGTCTTTTGCTCCACCCCTTGGCATTCCTTTAAAAGCCCTTTAGTAGAGACAGAAGGGGCTGGTGGGTTTTGACCCAGGCCCTCCTGAGGCTACCCTGTGTTTCTGTCTGTCTGTCTCCTCTATATTTCTATCTAAATATTTCTCACTTTTCCCTCCTCAAGAGTACCTTCGTGGGAAAAGTGGGAGCTGGTCTCCCTCAATGTTGGCCAACCATTCTTGGGCATAAGGCCTGTTTTAAAGTGTGACAGATATATCCAATGACACACCCTTGGACAAACTGATTTTTTCTTTTCCTAGCAGGTATCAATTGCAAATAACTTCTTGGTTTAGATTGGAATCCCATGTTCACTTTCCCTCCTCAGTGCTGGGATTTTGTCTGGTTTTGAACCTGTGCAGGTCTTTTGCATGCTGTCAGTCTCTGAAAGTTCATATAGGTATCAATCACATTGTGTCTGGGAGATGCTATTCCTTTGGGGTCATCTTTCATCTCTGGCTCTTGCAATCTTTCCTCCTCCACATTTTTATAGCTCCTTAAGCCTTGAGGGGAGAAGTTTGATAAAGACATCCCATTTAGGGCTGAGTGCTCCAAAGTCTCTTACTCTTTGAACATTGTCTACCTGTGGGTATCTGTGTTGATTTCTTACCATGCACTGCAAGAAGAAGCATCTCTGATGAGTGTTGAGCAGTGCTCTGATCTACGGGTATTGCAATATGTCATTAAGAGTCATTTCAACTATGTTCCTTTCGCAGAATAGTAGTGGTAGTTTTTCCTTTGGGGTCCGTAGCCCACCTAGTCTCTGCTTCTTGGCTGCTTTATTGGTTTCAGGTATGAATTCCATCTCATGGAGTGAGCCTAAATCAAATTGAAAAAGTGGTTGTGGTTACCCCCATGACATTTGTGTTATGATTGTATCATTGTATCTTGCAGGAAGGTTGCTGTTGTTGGTCAGAAGTGTTGTAGCTGGGTGATACTGATGATTATTTTTCTTCTCTAGCAGCATGCAGAGGACCTTGTGGCACCATGAGTTTTCCATGTTTGATAACATGAGTAAGTTTTGTCTTCAGCAATCAGGTCTTACCACCAGGTTACGGATAATAATCAATAGCCTCAATAATAGTCTGTAATGTTTGGGGGTTGTCTATGGGACCCCTTTGGCCAATGACTCAACATGATGTAACCATTCCTGGCACGGGAAGTTTTACTTGGTGGCAGAAGATGTGTAGTTGGAGCATTTTCTCCCCATTATGTCATGATTCCATTAAATTCCTTTCATGTATGTATTTTGGGAAGCTTCTATGGTAGTAGGTTTGTATATGGTTTTTTCAAATGGCCTTTTTAGTGTTATTTGACTCTCTTCATATTCCCCCCCCCCATTCCATATAACTCTCCTGTTCTCACTTTCCCTGTGTCTCTCCAAACTACTGTATTCTATTCTCCCTTCCTTGGAAGATTCCCGCCTCCCACCCTGTTTTTACCAGGTACCTAACTTCTGTGGTTATTTAGATTAAAACACTCCCTGAATTTGATAAAAGAGAAAGTAGGGACTAGGTGAGAGTTCCATGGCACAGGAAAGGAATTTCTGAACAGGACATCAATCACAAAGACATTAAGATTGACAACAAATGGGACCTCATGAAATAGAAAAGCTTCTCTACGGCAAAGGGCATCATCATTTGGGAAAAGTGGAAACGAATGGGAAAAAATCTTGAGCGATTATTCATCTGATACAGGCTTATCATCTATAATATACAATGAACTAAAAAATAAATATGAAGAAAAAAGATAACCCAAATGGGGTAAAGAACTAAGCAGAGTTGTCAAAAGATGAAACAGAAATTGTTGAGAAACACTTAAAAATGTTTAACAACCTTAATCATCAGGAAAATGCAAATTAAAGCTACTTTGAGGTCTCATCTTACCCAAGTCAGAATGCCCAGGATCAATCAATGGATGACAACATCTATCTGCTGGAGCAGATGTGGGGAAAAGGGAACACTTCTTCCTTGCTGGTGGGAGGCAAACAGGTACAGCCACTAGTTAATCACTGCGGTGGTTCCTCAGGAAGCTGGGTATCAATCTTCCTCAAGCTCCAGCTATACTACTCTTGGACATACACCCAACGGACTCTACATTATACTCCAGAGATATTTGCTCATCCATGTTCATTGCTGCTCTATTCGTAATAGCTAGAAACTAGAAACCATCTAGATTTCCATCCGTGGATGAATGCAAGATGTAAAGGTGATACATTTACACGATGTGATGTTATTCAGCTGTCCAGAAAAGTGAAATTATGGAATTTGCAGGTAAATGAGTAGAAATAGAAATCATCATCCTGAACGAGGTAACCCAGACCCCAAAAGACAAATATTGATGTTTTCTATTCTTTGTAGATGTTAAATTTTAAGCATTGGACATGTTTCCTTAAATGTTAGCCAGAAACAATCTTCTCAGAAAGGGAGTAGCCTTTATCTTTTATCAAGAACGAACTATAGAAGAGGTCAATGTTTATAAACATATTAAATAAACAAAATGTAACTAATTTTTTAAATAAAGAATATGAGATATTGCAAACACTTTATTAAATTCTTTGAAATAAATATTCCATTTCAACAGTAAGTGGTATATTAGAATAATGGTGTTTATATTGTTTTGGATTTCTGATTGTAGTGGAATATATGTTGAATAATTATGCAAGCAAGGGGTATAAATTCCTATCCTTAGCAATAATAATTAAATCAAAGAGCTAAATATATTATTAAAAATTTTGTATACACTGATAATTTTATCTTCTAAAACTTCAAACTACAAATTTTAGTGGGTAGAAAATAAAAGCAAGATAATATGTCTGGAAGAACTTTAAATTAATGTTTGGATACATTTTGTGTCAAAATGTGGAGTTATTACTATTGAAAACCTGACTATAAAATTTCCTATGTTCTGCAATGGTCCTTTAAAAAAATTGCTAATAGCAGCTGCATCAATATCTTTCCCTCCGGATTCTGAATCCAGTTGTTTGAATATCTCTAAAACAAAGAGGAAAAAATGCTTGGCCTGGTGGCACAGGCTTGTAATTCCAGCTACTCAGGAGGTTGAGGCAGGGGAATTGCAAGTTCAAGGGCTGACTGGAAAAGTAAGACGACCCTACAGCGAAGTGAAGCAACAAGAGGGCCAGGGATGTGGCTCGGTGGCATAGCACTTGCCTAGCATACACGAGAGCCTGGGTGAAAATTAACCAGAAATCATGATATGCTATGTAGTCAGACTGCATTAAATTAATGAGATCGTGTTTGATGATCTAGCACTATGAGCCATTTGGGCAAATTATCTATATTAGTTATGTTGAAATTGTTGTTACTCAAACACCTGACATAGATACCTTAAGGGAAGGAGGGCTTATTTTGTCTTACGGTGTCTGAGGGATTTCAGTCCATCGTAGCAAGGAAGCCGTGGTGGTGGGAGTGTCTCCTTCTACAGCAGTAGCATCATGAGACAGAGTTCTCTCATTTTAGTGGAACCAGAAGCAGTTATAACCTTCAAAGTCTGCTCCCTAATGACCTACTTCCATGTTAGCGCTAGCTCTGGAGGGATCCAAAGATTCCCCTATAATGCCACAAGCTGGAGACTGAATATTCGGATGTAAGCCTGTGGGGAACATTTCATATTCAAGCCATAATACACAGCATATTTTAAGAAATTATAGATTAATCACAGTAGCAGGGAGACCTGTGATCTTGTAAATATAGCTGCTCCCTGAATGCGGCAAAGAATTAGTATGCTAAACCTTTATTTTAGTTCCGTGAGGTACACTGGGATTGACTAAGTTTTTTTCAATCCCTTTGGTCAGTAGTGACAATATTCTTAAGAGAGGGCTCTCCATAAGATTCCTCCATTGCCCACATTCACCCTCAGACTAGTTTTATTTTTATGTTTACCGATACATAATTCCATGAGTTTGAAGAGAATTAATTATTTTCTGCCTGCTATAAGCCAGGTTAAAAAAAAACCACATCTGAAATTTGTCTTTATTTATCTTCTCCTCCAAGAAGAGTGATTCACATGATGCTGGTATTATCATGGAACTCTGGTGCCTGCCTCGGATAAAGCGGCAGGCACAGGACAAACACTGCCCTGAGACTGGGGACTTCTCTGGGAGAATGTCTCTGGGAAGGCAGAGGTGTTGCACACCCGCTCACGTTGCACATACTGGTTGCCATCTCAAGGTCCATTGTTGGGATGCATGTTGTACATTGAGCAAATCTCATCTTTGCTCTCACCCTTAGAGAAACCTTTCATATTGCTGTCTTAAATCCCCTGCCTGTTAAGACTTATTAAGCCAATTTCCTCCTGTTTGGTTCTCAAGAGGAAGAATAGCTAATTAACTGTTTCAGTGCAGTAATTCATTAGATTTCTTTTTCCACGGTATGTAATAAAGCATGTCTTTGCTTTCATTTATGTCTTGACCAATACGAATTTCCTGTCTGTCTCTTAAAAATGTTGAAATGATTCAAAAATAAGTGCCCATGAGGTTTTTTAAGCATCGTAGAAGAAGAAAGTTACTACACATAAACCCCAAATTTCACTATGAATAGAAACGAAGATTTGAATGGCTGTTTACAAATATTAATTTTTTTCTCTGTTCCCACAGTCTATTTCAGATGCTAGAGTTGCAGGATTTGTTTTTATTTTTCAGTATGGCTTCTCTAGGAATAGGGGATTAAGCAGAGGAAATAAAGCCTGTATTTTTCCATACCCACAAAGGGTAATATCTACACTTATTTAAATGATATCTAAATAATACCTAGATTTTCTTCCCTTCAGACAGAACTCAGTCTTACTTTTGAATAATACAAGAAACGTTATCTCAGATACACAAAATCAGAAACATATGCTCCAGGACTAATACTATTGCAGTTTTGAGAGGTCAACTACAAACTCTCCATAAAGTTTGCTTAATTTAAAATGAAATAGAAACAGCTGTTGTAAGGAATGCAGTATATAAGCTCTCATTTGAGGTTATATTTCTCTTATTAATTTTAATTGTATGTTTCAAGAGAAAGAATTTATTAAAGAAATAAAATAAAATCTGATTTTGAAAGTGTCCTGTAACCAGACTAAAATAGTACATACAATCGTAAAACCCAATTATGGTCTTTTTTTTTTTTTTTTTTTTTTGCTTCCTTTTGCAAAAAAGGAGCATGGTTGTTTTTCTGCAATAAGGGTATAAGTATGTAGGAAAACCAAGTTTTTTTTTTTGTTGTTGTTGTTTTTTTGTCTCTGCATTTTCAGTCTCTCAACACTTCTGATACCAGATGAAGAGGAATTTTCCCTGCATAGCAAGCACCCCCGGCTGATTTTCTAGAGGTCACCAGGTGGGTGTTCCTGAATTCAACTTTGACCATTGAATAGAGATAATGTGAGATCCCACAGGTTGAGGGCTCAGTGCTACAAAACTGCCTCCTACCTTAGAAGTCAGTTTTTAAGTCCAGACTGTAACCTGTTTTAAAAGAATCAGGTATGAATACTTGGCCCTAGTTGGTGGAACCTCTTGGGAAGGCTTAGGAAGTGTGGTCATATTGGAGAAGATGCACCTCCAGGGAAAAGTAGATGTTAATATTTGCCCTGTATAGGTATATATTTATATATTTACAATATATAGTTATTAGTGTAAATAATTTAATTTTCTAGGGGACTTGATCACTTAAGTACTAATTCACATGTGGTTTAAACATGTACATCCTTGTACATCTTTTGGTTTTCTCTAAGGAATCCCAACATAATCTTCATGGTGATAATTCTATTAGTCAATTCTTATCTTCTTTCTGAACTTAGTTGAACATCCTTCTTCCTTGATATATTTTCTTTACCTTAAATCCCAAATGTTAGCTTTCCTCCTACATCACTAATCTTTTCTATTCAGACTTCTTTGTCAACTGTTTTCTTCTTTGGTTTCCTTCTAAAAATTTTTTGAAGTTAAAATGTAATTATATAATTCCCCTCTCCCTTTTTTTCTCCCAACCCTTTTTACATCACCCCATTCTCTCTCAAATTCATGGCCTCATTTTTTAATTGTCTTTTTTTGTGTGTATTCATATGTATACAAATATAATCTTTTTTGTCCACATAAAGTTACTCATATGTACATGATTTTTTTATGTTGGAGTGGCATTTGAGGTTAATCTCTGATCTCAGTTGATGTGGTCCAGTTTCATAACTAGAAAGGCTATCTATGACAATGAGCCACTTGTGTGTTTTTACAATCCTCACTTGGCTCTGGAATTCCAGATTCATACATAAAATCTAATACTTAGCTTTTAGCTACCAAGAGACATTCACAAAATTAGTGTGCTCATTATTCAACTACAGCTATTTCCTTACCAACTGGCTTCCATCCCAGCCTTATTCATTTCATACCCAATAATCAAGCAGTTAGGAAATCCTGTTGTTTCTGCCTTCCAAATACATTCAGACTATGACCATTTTAAAAATTACTTTGATAAAATAACCTTGGCCTTAGTCACCTGCTGCCCACTGCACCGGCGACAATCTCTCAAATAAATTCCTTGCTTCCAGATTTTTCCATGCTTATTTTTTTAGGCACCTCAATCCTTTGTAAAAGCAGGCTATATCATGTGACTTCTCCAATCAAAATTCTTCAATGATTCCACTTTAAGTAAGCTATAAAACACATCACCTTACAATGACCTGGAGGTAATATAAGGCCCTCTTATATTTCATATAAATGATGTGGTGCAGGGTCCTGTGGTTCTGTGTGTTCTAGGAATCCTCTGCTGGTTTCTGACTACTTTAGTTACCTTTCTCTTTCATTCTATCACTTTTTTTTCTGTATTTCCTTAGCACTGTAAGTAAGCTCCTGACTTAGGCGTTTTATTTATTTTTATTTTATGTGTATCAGTGTTTTACCTGCATGTATGTCTGATACCTGTGGAGCCTAGAAGAGGGCATTGAATCCCTTGGAACTAGAGCTATGGATGGTTGGTTGTAAATGAACCACCATGTGGGTTCAGGGAACTGATTCTGGGTCCTCTGCAAGAGCAGCCAGTATTCTTAATCCCTGAGCCGTCTCTCCAGCCCCATGATTTGGACTTTTGCACAGGCTGATCCCTCTACCTGAAATCCCACATATAACCATGTAAACTCCATTTTTCAAGTGTTTACTGAAGCATGAGCTTCCCATTGAGTTGCACTTCGTTCTACTTAAAATTATACCATTTTCTAAACTTGCTTGCCCTATTGTGGTCTTTTTCTTTTGTAAACAGGGTTTCACCCTGTCATCCTGGCTGAATTGGAACTCTCTGTCTAAACCAGGCTGGCCTCAAATTCACAGAGTTTTGCCTCTGTTTCCAAAGTTCTGGGATTAAATGCATGTGCCACTATGACTGGTTTCTTTATCATGCTTTTAATATCATCTTATTTACATATCTTATAATGTGTTTCATTTGTTGACCAGAACTCTAGACATGTAGTATGTAAGATCTACTGGGACAAAGTTTTTGGCAATTTTGTTAAATTCCCTAATACTACAAACAAAGCATGATACATAGTCAGATACTACAATTTTGTACTATAATTATTTAAGCTATTTTCAAATATACTTTCTTAGGAAGTTATGACTCTTGTCACCATATTTTAGAAAACAACTTTAACCTTGAACCTCCTCTCAAGTAAGTTTATGTAATCATTTTCTTAATTGGATTTTTCTTCAAAACAAATTTCAACTTATTATTTTGTGTGGTTGTCCATGTCACTGTGTGTGTGTGTGTGTGTGTGTGTGTGTGTGTGTGTGTGTGTGTGTGTTGATTCTCTCCTCCACCTTTGCATTGGTTCTTGGGATTGAACTCAGGTTGCCAAGCTTGCAGGCAAGCATCTTTACCTGCTAAGCTACTTTGCTGGCCCTGGATGCCATTTTTAAGTGAAAAATTCAATACAACAATTATAAACTAAAAGAATACTCACAATGAACTGATTAAAAGCAGTCAATATATCAGCTACACATTGTTGTACATTCCTGTAATCCTATCACTGGGAGGCTAGGGTAGGAGAAATGTCAGTTCAATATCAGCATGGGCCTCACAACAAGAATTTTTTCCCAATAAATCAGTGAATAAACAAGCGAAAAATCACAAACGAATAAAACAAAGCAATGGAGACATTCCTTTCCAGATCAGGAAGGGCTAAATGAAAAAGAGAAGTGGCTGCTGTTGCTCTTCTCACTGCAGCTCAGTGCTCCAGGGACCCCTGTGCTGTAAAGAGCAAACAGAATAAGATCACGGTAGCCAAGCTGTTTGTTGAGCTTCAGTAACCACATCCAACAGCCCAGCCTGGTCCTTTGCAATCGTTTCTTGAGTACTCTGCATCTCTACATGCCTGGTACTCAGGAATGACAATGTACATAATCACCATCACATAGTCTAGCTCATCCTCTTTGGCATTTACTTCCAGAACGGACCACATTTTCTTCTTGTGAACACCTCGGACAAACCACAGACCACCTCCCAGGTTGTATTATTTTTCTATGCAAAACACATTAGATAGAATAGGAAAGGGTTCCTTCTGTGCTTGTTTTCTAGTCATCCACTTAACTGAATGCTTGTGATCTTCGAAGTGTTATCTCAGAAGACAATCAGTTATTAACAGGAGTTAAGGATATCACAAATAATGCAATATATGAGAAATACAATGGTGCTGTGAGTTATACCACCACTCTAATCCTGAGGCATGTCAAAACTTTAGGGCCAATCATGGGTCTATGGATAGCTGAATTATTTCCCTGTATTTTTGTAAAGTAGACTCCATATATCTATATTGCAATAATATGCATGTCTGCTTTCTTACTAACAAAAGCAGCACATTCTATTGCTATAAAACTAACAAAAGCTTTGAGACAAGCAACCAGGATTTGTATACTACACCACAGTCAAATTTCAGCATTAAATGGAGTGAAATTTTTGAAAAATAAAGGAGAAAAAGGAGGAAAGTTTAAAAAAGGAAGTTGGATTAAAAGGACCTTTCTATATAAACATTCTCTTGCTAACATAGTGTAGCAAATTATATCATGAACCCGAAGCCCAGAGGGAGATAGGACATTTGCAGGATTTTACTATACCTTCTGTTTAACTGACTTAGGAGCTCTAATGGCCATCTATAAATACTCTTTCTCTATGATAAGCTAAACTAATCAATGCTGTACCAGTAAATCAAGCAACTCAGCCAAGCATGATTAGATTAACAAAGAAAATAAACGGAATCATTTTTATTCTGAGGATGTTTAAAGATCTGGAAATTATCATGGAGGTCCATTTCCTAGAATTTAAAAGGCCAAAGAGTTTTTGGAAGCTATTCATTCATAGGGATGACTCCAGGGATTTGGATTTTTACCACACAGTGGTCACCCACAGTCAGGGAAAAGGACAGTGACATTTCTTCATTTGGTGATTCGATAATGCTAGTGAAAACTTAATGGGAAACAAATTTGCTGGGTGTCATCAATGGAAACATCTAATGATGTATCTAGAAGCCATTTCTCCAGTATCACCAGGGGTCATTTGCATCATTAACATATTTATTTCAATTTTCTACAGATAGAAGTTTAAGCATACATAAAAACTAATCATTTGTAGCGTAGGGTATAAACATTTAAATTATCTTGGATTCATTAGACTACTTGCTGCTGTGACCTACTGGGTCCTGGGAACCTGATGAAGCAATAAGGAGGTGAACAAGAGGCACACAGACATGTCTCAGCATCTTTTAATAAGAAGACTTACTTTTTATGCCTGAGCTATCTGACTTTCTTGGGCACACAAAGCCTAACCCTGACTAAAATGTTAATTCAATCTCATTGAGCAGGCACCCGCAAAAACGTTAGATTAATCAATGAAAGGCTTCAGGAGTAGTGTCCATGTGAGGCAGTCATCTAAGGGGTCTTGTGTGATATTTTGTTTGTGTTCTGACAAATAAAGCTTGCCTGGAGATCAGAGAGCAGAGCTAGCAACTAGTTAACCATAGAGGCCAGGCAGTGGTGGCTCACATCTTTAATCCCAGCACTTGGGAGGCTCATGCCTTTGATCCCAGCACTAGAACCCAGCTCAAAGGGACCTCCAAGCTGAAAGGCCTTGCTGAGCTCCAAGTGACCAAAGGAAAGAGGCAAAGGGCTGGTAAAGAAAAGGCAAGACTCTTGGAAATGCTGAGGAACAATGGAAGAGAGGAGAGGGAGGTGCTGCCTGGACAAGAAGACCAAAGCCAAAGCCCAGGAGGCACTGAGGATACAGGAGTGTCCAGTGGAAAGGACCTTGCCAGGGTTTCATATATTAACCCAAACAAAGTCAAGGTGTATGATCTTCAGCCTAATTAATAATTTTCTTTAATTCATTTAGTACCAGCAATTTTTCTCTTGTATTTAAAATAATGTTCTTTGAAATAATTGAGTGCTTTTATTTTCTCAATTATTTGTATTGTATGATAGTTGTCTTTAGTCATCAGTGCATATGTTTTTTACACCAAAATGTGCTATTTAAATTCACAGAGTGAAGACACTTTGCTGTTCTTTTTTTTTCTGTGTGATATGTTTGAGCCACAGCTGTAAACACTTGGCGCTGTTTCAACTGAGCTTGGTCCTCCATACTGGAAGTCCCAGTGTCTCCTGCAATATTACATCCACTCCCGTGACTGTAAAGTAGCATCACTAGTACTGATGGTGGCATTTCTGGCTTCCACATATGTCATCTTTATTTTAAAAATGTCTCACTCAAGTCCTCACCCAGACCATTTAATATTTTTCTCCAAAAAGAAACAGATTTCCCTTTTGTGTTTCCTGGAGAACTCATTTTGGCATTTGACAATGTGATGATGTGACGGAAAAGGAAAGTAGTCTTCCCCAAGAGCTGGGACAGTGGATGCTAATCAGACATCTCAACAGTGGGATTTCAGACTTCATGGCAAGGTGAGGTAGCATGTTCCATTTTCCACGTTCTCACTGTATTCCATGATGACTTCCAGTCCCCATGTTTGGACCCATGTGGGGTGAGATGGTTAACTCACATGAATCCTTTCATTTCATGCTTCAGCCTTAGCAAATGAGATGATGAATTTTACCAATCTGCGTGGGAGGCACACTCACACTCTAATTATAAGAACAGTGGGATACAATGTATTTTTGGTATTTATATCACATCTGGCTTGAACTTGAGATAAATCATTTTACAGAGCAATAAATCAAGTTTTCCAAAATTATGTGAAGAACAATTAACAAAGTGACATAAATAACTGGATATATAATAAATATGTAAGTATTTATTATGTTATATGATGTATAATATATATATATTTACTTTCTCCCTTTCAGCAATAACACTTGCAAAACCTCTTCTTCCTCATTTGTGACAGAACTCAAGTGATTATCTGCAATATCCATTCTCAGCTTTCCTCACTTAAGGAAGGCCAATTAAAATAGTTCTAAAGAGACAAAAAGAACAAAAACTTCAAATTTGTTGAGAAATCTCTGGTGAAATAGAATTTGGGACAGCTGGTACATCTGACTGGGAAGAAAAGCAGAGTGGGTGGCATGGCAGAGCGGTCTGCACCACTGGTTGGTAAAGGAGATGTTAACCTAAATATTTAGGCTAGCTATGTAACCCAAACAACCAAATACTCGAGTATGTAGTAAATCCACTAGGCTCAGGATCAGCCACGAGAGTATTAGAGGGGAAATGTCACCATCGTGTTTTCTGTTAGTTATGGTTTCCTTAAAATGTTTTAGAATTTTGGCAGATGAGTGTTTTGAAAAGTCTGTGGGTTTGCAAGCATTAGTAGAGCAGGTCACGGGGAAGAGTAAAGGGAGACAGGAAAACAGAGGGGACAGGATACAAAAATTAAACACGCGTCTGTGCTCAATAGAATCAAGCCGATAGCACAGAGAGGACAGGGCACCAAAAAGGAAGCAGCTTTGTGCCAAAAGTTTGAGAATTTAGTTCCGGATTGCAGAGTTGAGATGTGTATTGATGTGAAAATGGGATTTTGCATGACAGGGACTGTGTGTCACTGTCTAACAGGGAAACTCAAGTTCACTTCATCTGAAATGCTCAGTGATCACTTTGAATTAAAACAAAATGGAACACATATTTTCATGCTGCCTAATGAATTATTTCTCATCACTGCTCAGCCAAGCGCATTTCCTCCTTTCAATGGATGGGTTGGAAGCAAACACATATTTACAGCATGTGCTAGAGAAGAGCCTCAAACCTCAGCTCTAGTTGGGCAGTTCTTTCTGCAGTAAGCTCTGCTGTTTTATGGTCCTATATACTAGATGCCAGCATTGGCCTCCCAAACAAAAATGTCTCCTTGCAGTGCCAAAAGTCCCTTGAGAGAGAACAGTTACACCTGGTTGAGAACCCTTTTGCCAGAGGCAGGTCCCATGAAGTGTTCACTGATGACAGGTGCTGAGGAGATGAGGCAGAGGTAGGTGAGTGGAGTATGGGAAGAGCTGCATTAAAACAATAGATGAGAAAAAGTGGAGAAAAGGAAGAGTTTTCACATGAGTCCCAAGGTTGTAACAATACTGCCCCAATTCTGGATGGTTGAAAACAATAGAAATGTGCAATGTTCCTGTTTTGGAAACCATAATCAGGGTACCAGAGCACTTTACTTTCCCTCTTCAGGCTGGAGTTAGGGGAATCTGCTTCATGCCATTCTCTTCAATTCTTGTGTTGGTAGCAGTATTGGCATTTTTTGTTTATGTAGCATCATAGTCACATGCATTGGAAGAGTGAACTTCATATCTGTTTGTGGAACATAACTCATCATGAGGTTTGAAGAAGATAAGTTTCCTTCTATATTATTCTAGAGAAAGAGTCATGGGGAGGATCTGGGGTGCAGCTGAAGACTCAGGTCCATTGAGGATGTAGCTGCCAAACAGAAAAGACAGCACTGAAACCGTACCATCACAGAACCTCTCTAGAATCTAAGATACAACTGAAATGTGAAGGAAAGGTTGTGTGTGGCTTTCATGTGTACACACACGAGCACTGTGGGAGGCCAAGTTGTGCTTCTTTAAAGATGAAGGACTGTTAAACAAAAGGCAGTTAGGGACAATCACATTTAGGACCCTTCCTCGGTTTGCATAAAAGTAGGATATAAACTTACAAAGACAGAAGATATCCTACAGCCCTTTTTACTGTGGAGTGCAAAAGCTGGCCAGTGAGGGTGACTGATTGCACAGAGTTATACAAGAGGAACCATTATTAACGAGCTTTGTGAACTACCCTTTCTCTAACCCCAGAGACTCAGTCTTTGTCTTGCTACATCTCTAAAAGTTTAATTTTTGTGTGTGTGTGTGAAGCGAGAATTCAAAGTTACTTGTTTGACAAATACTCATTCCTTGAGTGCTTCCATATTTATGTGAAGTGCATATTTAATAAACTATAATTTGAATTTCTCTTATATATCTGCCTTTCATCACAGTGGTCTTTCCTGTTCACTATTGGGCATGGCATTTGGGAATTATATAAGCAATATGTAGCAAGTATAAGTTAGAAAAACTTGAGCAGAATTGAAAACAATTACCACCATCACCACCAAACCAAAACCAAGATTATTACAAAGGTGAGGCCAGAGAATAAGGAAATCAAAATAATGATGTGCAAGTCTGAAATTAGTAGTTAAAAAGGACTTAGCTATATTCACCTTTCATTGGAAGAAAGAGTGACCACTGGCACAAGGGGCATTGGAGGCAGGAAGCTTATAGTCTGTGGAATTAGAAACCTAAAATGAGATTATAGCTAGTGGGTGCAGCTATCCTGTGGGACTGCTATAAGGGTAAGCCAAAGGGGATAAATGTTCAATGTCCCCTCCATCCTATTCAATTGTGAAACCTAACCCAAAGCTAGAAGGTAACGTAGTGTTATGGTTTATCCAAATCAGATCTTAGCCACTAGCCTGTACTTTTCTGTACCACTACCAAGCATATAGATAAACAAGGTGAGGGTGGATCTGAAAACCTGAATTAAATGTAGGTAGAACATATAAGAAAAGTCGTAAAGTACATTTTTCTTTTCTATATTATGTTATTATTAAAAAAGTAAAAGGTAAGATTTATTAATCTGGGAAAAATTAAACTTTTTATTTAAAGAGTATCACCTGTCTAATTTTATTAGTTCTTGAATAAAAACAACAAAAGTATTTCACAGTGGATCAAACTGTTAATACACAGCAATATCTGTCTCATATTTGAAAGTCTGGCACATTTTACAGAGTAACAGTGACATTTCTAGTATACTATAATATTTGTGGACTGCTTCTCAAATAGAGACACAAAGCTGAAGAGGAAAGTGTAAGGTAGAAAGCCAACATGATGGTTCTCATCTCAGCCTTCCTGAGAGCTGGAAGATAATGTTCAGGTAAATTAATTTCTTTGTTTTCCACTGTGAAACTGGGGATCTTGGCATTTCTTCCAGGTAGGCAATTTTACAGCCTCTGCTTTCTTTTGTTTTGCATTTTTTCATTTGTTATTGTATCATATTCGTTATATATCTGTACTATGTTTTAGTTACACGTATTGCCATTGGTAGAATAGGTGACAGAAGCTAGTTGAGGGAGGAAGGACATAATTTGGCTCATGATTTCAGGGGACACCAGTGCATCATGGTGGGAAGGCACAGTGGCAGAAGCTTGTATGTGGTTTGTTCAACTCTTGGTGGGTCAGGAAGCAGACCATTTGGCTGGCACTAGAAGCAGATAAAGCCTTCAAGACTGGATGCCAGTGACTCACTTCTGTTAGCTAGGCCACACAAAGGCTCTTTGATGTCCTGAAGCAGCGCCACCCATTAGGGACCAAGGGTTGAACCCGTGAATACAAGTAAATCAACAGACACAAAGATATTCTAAAGTCTTAATGGCTGTGTAAGCTTAAACTTGTTCTAACCTTTGGTTCCTACATAGGCCATTCTCTCTTCTGAAAGCTTCCTAGCCCTCTGACCTCTCCTTCATAGTTTAGCCATCAGATGATGATTCCCTTGCTCACTTTTTACCAACACTTAAATGGGGCTCCTTCAGTTGTTTTCCGTGGTGATATATTTGTAATCTAAGAAATAAAGCTTATTTGAAGATCAGAGGACAGAACCAGCCACAGAGTTAGTCATAGAGGTCAGGTAATGGTGGCAAACACCTTTAATCCTAGCACTTGGGAGGCAGAAGCAGAGATCCTTCTGGATTTCTGTGAGTTCAAGGCCATACTGGGCTATACGAGAGTAATCCAGTCTACAAGAAACAGAGCCAGGAAGTAGTGGTACACACCTTTAATCCCAGCACTAGGAAGGTTGAGACAGGAAGTGATATGGCTGGGCAGAGGAAGGAATATAAGGCGGGAGGAGACAGGAACTGTGGCTCTTGCAGGCTGAGGAACTGGTGAGGTAAGAGGTGGTGGCTACAGCTTGTTCTACTTTTCTGATCTTTCAGCTTTCACCCTGATTTCTGGCTCCAGATTTTTATTAATACACCAATTTAGCATTTGTGCAACAATTTTCATCCTTAGAATCCATTTTTTTATTCATTGTAATTGTTATAATTTGACTATGTATTTGTATGGATTTTGTGTTTACCTTCTGTCTTTTTTGACTGTAACATTATAGTAGCTGAGTTCATATCCAAATCCACTCATAATCTATGTCCCAGTGTTTAATCCAATGTACTTCCCATATTGGATTTTTTTTCAAATTAATAGTGATATCAATCTTTTCCACCCAGCTGTGTAAATGCTCTACCACAAAGGCACAGTTGGACTTATGAATTTTTCTATCTACTTTTTCTCTTTAGTATACATTTGTATAGATGGTGGCTTTTGAAGGCAGAACTGGTCTTGGTGTTCAATAGGTTTTGAGAAACATTAATTTTGTCAAGTTTGCTTTGTTTCCTGCTGGATCCAACATGGGCTGAAGATGGAAGAGAGAACTGGAATGACAGGAGAAACACACACATGTAGTATGAATCTTAAAAGGTCTTATTAATAAAATCAAACTCAAAAGCCAGGTATTGGGTGAACACTGGAAGATCAGAGAAGCAGAACAAGCCACAGCTTCCTCACCTCACCAATTTCTCAGCTGATCCTCTTTCCTCAGACTGGAAGCCTCTGTGTCCTCACCCAAATGGATCTCAGCTGAACTGCTGCTAGAAGCCTAAAAGCTTAACCAGTCCCTAGTTCCTGGTTTTCACACCTTACATATCTTTCTACTTCTTGCCATCACTTCCTGGGATTAAAGGAGTGTGTCACCATGCCTGGCTGTTTCTAGTGTGGCTTTGAATTCATTGGATGGATCTCTGCCTCCAGAATGCTAGGATTAAAGGTGTGTGTGCCACCATTTTCTGGCCTCTATGTCTATCTAGTGGCTGTTTGTTCTCTGACCCCAGATAAGTTTATTAAGGTGCACAATATATTGGGGGACATAACACACAATTGTTGAAACAAGAGACACTGAAAGGAGGTCCGAGACAAAAGATAGACAGAAAATCAGACAGGAGAGATCCACAGAGCTACAAAGCTGCAGAGACAGAAGCCCAGGCAGACACACAGACAGACACACTGTGTATCAAGAAGGACATGAGAAATGCGGGGTTAGTGGGAGAAGAGCAGAGATTGGAAAGGCTCCCAGGACGAAGGGAATTGTGGAGGTTGGGAGGAGATGGACTGATCTCTGTAGGGTTTTGGCCTGTCAGAGGCCCAATTTCAAGATGCTTCAGGCACTCTGCAGTGTGTTCAGGATCATTTGTCTCCTCTTGAAAAACACAGAGAGTTGTCTGTATACTGTACTGTAAGAAATCTCCCATTTGTTCTGATGACAGCCCCTGGAGAGCACTGGACATGAAAACCCTTGTTTTCCTCTCTCTCACCTTCTGTCCCCTTCTCAATTTCCCTCTGGTCCTACAAATCCAAGTGCAGCTGACTTTATATATGAAGAAATGTTCAGAGCAGGATAAGCAGGCCGCAAGCAGCTGTGCAGAGTTAGGGTGGGGATGGCGCAGCCTTGAATTCTGCATTTGGGAGGACCTCAAAAGTTTTCTCCCCTAGGACCTCTCTGGCCATTCTACACTTCTGCCTTGAGGTGCATAGCACCAAGGCAGCTACTATCCATTATAGCATCATAATAACAGAGAAACCTGACTACACTGGGAATGGGTTTAGGTCTTGATCCACATAGAATTTGATACCTCCCTGTGGATCAGAAGGCCCCAGTGTCCATGTCCAGGATCCAGATTTCCTAACTGGCTTTTCAGATGATAGCCAGAGCAAGCCACGGTTTCAGCAAGACTGTGGTAATCTGACAGTCAGAGCACAGAACAGCTAACCTTCAGGTAAGATGCTGAGCAGACACTGAACAGAGAAAAAGTAGTTGTCATCATTTATGATGAGAATACTATCTTAATCTATGGCTATGTCTCCTGTCTATCATGATGCTAAAATCAAAATACCGAAAAGGAACTGTCAGGAGCATCGTTGCCGTTGAACACAAGGATCCAAACCACGTCATGATAGTCACGATGCTGCTGCGTTCTAAGAGGGGCTTCCCAGTCAAACAACGTTCTTCACTTAGGAGGAAACCCAGAACTATACAGGTTAAAACACTTGTTTCATTCTGTGAAAAAAAGAGCTCTTAATCTTGTGTTATTTCCACATAGGTCACTTAAGTAAACGGTAATATTTAAAATAGAAATTTCTGTGAAGCCTTCTGATAGTTACAGGAATATCAACACATAGAGTGAATATCTAATATGCAGTAAAGCTAGGGATATCACTTACTGGTAGATCACTGTGTTAAACATCCATCACTGGAAAGAAAAAAAGCAATGAAAATCAGCTAGAGAACTTGGAAGAGGAATATATTGTCTAGCCTAGTAGATGCACAATGTATATTCATTGAAGAAATGAATGGGGCAAAACAACTAGCACTAATTGTAAAGATGTTACTGTTATATGAGATAATCATAAAGTTATCTCCCTTAGTAAAGGCTCACAACTCAAAAGTTGTCACTTCAGAGAAGTGTTTTTCTTCTGCAATTAAAACCAATGGAAAATTCTCTAAGCAGTGAAATACTGAAGATATAGGGTACTCAAGAGATTAACAGATGCAAACCATATGCGACTACTTAAGAAAGTACATTCTCAGCAAATGGGAAGTCCCCTGACGTCCCTGCAGACTCAAGCAAGTCCTATTTCCCAAGTCTCTTTATTTTGGATTTTCTCCTGAAGTAAATGTTTCTCTTCCCTGTAAAATTCAACAGCATGGACTACAAAGCCAGGGTTTCAGAGAACTCTTAAGTTGTTTGGAAGGAATCAACCTTCTCCAGTACGTCACCTTTAAATAGGACGTTTCATCAAATTCTGCCACAGCAAAATGGTGTAGGGAGCAATATTTCCTCTAGACGTTGGGCTAGCATTGAGGTAGAATCGACCAGGCTGCATGCTGCATTTTTTAGATAACCAGGTTCTTGGGGGAACAAAGTGTGGTAAAAGTTTAATGGGTCCTCCTCGACTCTCTCAGGCCTCTTATATTTCACTGTATTCAGAGGGGAATCACGCAAAAGTTCATCAGAAGAACTAATTTCCCAGCCATGTCTGTCTCTTCAGGCCTTTGTTGTTTGGCAAACTGAGTGTGATGATCTGTCTGTGGCTTCAGGTCACCTGAGTATTTAGGAAGCTGTTCTGTTTACAGCTCTCCAAATGTCTCCTGTTTTCAGAGGCTACATTATCCTGGCCCTTTGACATGTTGGAAGGGCAGAGATGTTTCGAAATGGCTCTCAGAGCATATCTACTTTGATTGAGAAATTGCTAAGTAAACACAGAAAGTCCAAGATTTTCTTTAACAATTGCTCCCCGTGTTAACACAAGCCAAAATAAGACTCACCAGGCTCACTTTTGCCTATAATTTCATTCAATAAATTTTTAATATGCAAAAAAATGTTTATTAAGGCAGTTCAAAGAAACCATGAGGCATTAAGTTAAATGGAGGGTGAACATTTTAATTTACTGATTAAAAATTAAAGTTTACTTAGAGAATTTTGTAATATTTTGTAATAATTTATCATATATAATATATATTATTTATATAGTTCAAATATCCTTATACAAAAATGATTCTAAAAGAATACCTCATAAAGTATATGCACTTTTTAGAGTTTTTTAAAAAGCTATCCCTTTTGTTCAGATAACATAAAAACTAAGCTTTTACCAAGACTTTCCTAAATTATAATGAAAGGTATAAATAAAATTTTAAAAATACTGAGGGCAATAAGGCCCTGGTTTTACAGATCAACTTTGATCCATATTTAAGGATCACAGTTTCACATATTATCTATTTGATATTCCTCTGTCTTTTCATTATTGCCATTTTCTAGAAACTTCTCCATCTAGTAGTCATTTTTTTCCTTCTCGTAGCCCATGTTCTATATTGTTCTGGTTCTGTATAGAGGCTTCAGAATCACTTGAGGCTTAGTAAGACCCAGCTGGCTTGGCTGCAGCACACTATTTCTACTTCAGCAGGTCTGGAGACCCTGCTGAATTCACACTTGGAGCTGGGCCCCTGGATATTGTGATGGTGGTAGTAAATGCCAGTACTGCAGATGCAAGGCTAGCATTTTAAGAACACAGATCCTCTGTATTTCTGGTTATTTCTATGTTTTCAGTTTGCCATTTAATACAAGAAAAGTCAGAGAAAACCTTGATTTTAGCTCTTCTCTTTCAGTTTCAATTAACTAAAATAATCAAGCCTTCATTCATTTATTGTTTATTTATTTTGCATCTAAGGAATGTCATAATCCAGTACAGCTGTATTAGCTATTTTTAGAGGAAAGGCAGGTTTCTTCACTCCATTTATAAAGAAGCTGTCTCCTACCAATGCTTGTGTGCTGGGACCCAAAGGACATGGAAGAAGAGTCCTGTGAGGAGCTATCCCTGAACAAATTAGCATGAGACAGTGAGAAATGAGTGGGGTTTTTGGTCATGTAATTTAACTTTTGTACATTCGGAAATATGAGGCTCTGGTTTCCATGATAGGTACAGAATGCTACATGGAGCCTGTTGGAATCACTGGAACTATTCCTCTTAGAGTCATTGCTCATAGTAATTTTGTCTATTAGAAATAGATTGACGCTGGGAAGTGGTGGCACACGCCTTTAATCCCAGCACTTGGGAGGCAGAGCCAGGTGGATCTCTATGAGTTCAAGGCCAGCCTGGTCTCCAAAGCGAGTTCCAGGAAAGGCGCAAAGCTACACAGAGAAACCCTGTCTTGAAAAACCAAAAAAAAAAAAAAAAAAAAAAAAGAAAAGAAAAAGAAATAGATTGACAACTTCAAGACATTAGGCTACCTATTGAAGCAAAAAGAGCATGAAGTCATCAGGATTGGACTGACATTGGTGGAGCTGGAGTTAGCATTAACAGAACATCTAAAGCCCCAGCCATGTGTGTAACACGAATCTTAAATGGTCTTAATAATAAAAATCTCAGATGAGATCGGGCGTGTTCAGGGTGGTATGGCCGTTCCAAATATGTTAATTATATTTTTACATACTAACCTGCCATGACCTATTTAAAACAGATGATAACTGAACTACATGCCTTGTTATTGCTTACTATTGGGCCATCCTGTTGAACACCACAGAGTTGTAGGTCGTTGCATGATTTCTAGGTTTGTGAAAGGAAAAGCATTGTGGGAGTTGAGGTGCTTGACATCATCACTCAAAAGAGAATTAAAAAAAATTGTATTGTAAGTATACGTAAAAATATAATAATTAAACAAATATACAGTAAATGTATAACTAGTGACTAATATATAAATATTTCAGTAGAGGGCTTTTTCACATCACGCTGACTTCTTTCAATAATTAACAATAAGGGTAACCTGGGGAAACACTAAACTGTTTTAGGTTTTATGTTATGTCCATGAATTGCTTAGTAAAAGTAACTGAAGACTGAGTCTTATATGGGGATATATATACAGTCTTTTATATCTTAATTAGGATGAATGAATTATAATTCTAATGCCAGGCTTTGTTGACTCCCCAAAGGAGGCCTTACCCTCTCTAGGAGTGAATGAGGGGTGGGAAGGGGGAGGTGGGGGACAGGAGAAGGGGAAGGAGGAGGAACTGGGATTGGTATAGAAAAGGAAAAAAATCCTTTTTTTTCAAAATAAAAAAAGAATAAATCTCAGACTATAAAAAAAATTAAAAAACTCAGGAGCCAGGTATTGGGGTGAATGCTGAAAGATCAGAGAAATAGAACAAACCACAGCTAATCTCACCTCACCAACCTCTCAGCTGATCCTGTTTCCTCAAACTGGAAGCCTCTGAGTCTTCATCTGAATTGATCTCAGCTGAACTGCTGCTAAAAGTCTAAAAGCTTGAAAGCCTCTAGTTCCTGGTCCTCATGCCTTAAATACCTTTCTGCTTTCTGCCATTAAAGGTGTGTGTCACCATGCCTGACTGTTTCCAGTGTGGCTTTGAACTCAGAGATCCAGATGAATCTCTGCCTCCCAAGTGAATAGGATTAAAGGTGTGTGTGCCACCATTTTCTGGCCTCTATGTCTATCTAGTGGCTGTTCTGTTCTCTGACCCCAGATAAGTTTATTAGGGTACAGAATATCTTGGGGGACATAATATCACCACATTTCCCCTTTTTGTCTAAAATAATAAAAGAAGCTTATAACTAATATAAGAAAAACTAAATCCAATAAGTATATACAATATATACAGTCAAGAATTACTTTAACAATGTCTAGTCCTTTAACATTTGACAAATTCAGACAAAAAATTCATTATTCGGTTTTGGTGAGTCTAATACAAAATTTTTATACAATATACAAAAATCCAATCCAATGTAAAATATTTAAAACAAGTAGTTCCTTTTAAAAAGTAGATTCAATAATCTACCTTTTTATCTTATCATATCCATATATTCTATTTTTTCTTTTTAGAGTGATTCAATAATCTACGCATTTATCCTATTTTTTTTTAGAGTAGATTCAATAATCTACCTCTTATCTATATCTTTTTTATTTTTATTTTTAAATAAGAACCATGAATCTAATCTCCTTTGTTTAGCTTTTTTTTGACCATTATCAATTAACTATTTGTAACCAACCATCGTAAACAATGACAATATCCATAACTCATTAAATGACCAAAAACTACCCACCCAACTCCTTGGGAATGTGGGTGTCATTTTCTTAAAATTACTTCCTGTTGTTTGGGGGTGAAGGCATCTTTAGGGAATCTTGAAAAGAAAACTTTTGGGTTAATTGTCAGGTCCTGAGAGAGTTAGCTGTATCATTTGTTGTCCAGTCAATGCATAATGGGAAAATGCAGGGCTTGTCTCAAGTCCTTGCTCAAGTAGTCTGTGAATCTGGATCATCTCAGCTAGCCATCTCGAAATTGTCCTGAGTAGTTTATAGTCCAAAGCAGATCTTTCAGTGATGTTCATCAGCTTAATGGCTTTATCACAGTCCATGTGAAATCATCGTTGTGGGATCTTGTCATCTTTTGGAGACTTCAAATTCACTGTTAGGCGTGGTCGTGGTTCCCTGCAGATTCTTTTGTGTGCCTCCTCAGTAGTTTGGAGCAATAGCAATTGTATCTGTGGCAGAATCGAGTCTCACAGCCAGTCCCAAGTTTGCAATATAACACGTTTCATTCTTTCTCACCAAGATATTCTTTGATTTCAAATCTCTGCAAGCAATAGCTGACTTTCCTTGGATACCAGCAATCTCCATGTGGAAATGGGCAAGACCGCCTGCTGTGGACAGAGTGAGTTTGGTCATTGCTTCCACTGTAACAGTGTATCTATTCAAGTAATCAGAAAGGGATCCATGCTCATGGATCCCTGTGGACACCAGCCACAGCTGAGTTCATATGCCATTGTCTTTGTTGTCTGCTGCTACAAATCCTAGGATGTTTTCATGGTATAACATCACAGTCTGATAAGTCTCTGTCTCTCTGAACCACGAATGTTCTTCCATAGAAGAGAATATCTTCATAGCAACTTCTCCCCACCATTTACCTAGCCAAAGTTCTCCAAACTGACCTTTGTCAATGCTTTCTTGTAACATGACAGTCCTGGCAATTGTTCTCTGAATAAGCAGAGGTAAACCCTTCATCCCCAGTAGCAGCATCACTGCCACTACCATGATGAGAAACAGCTGGCAACACACAGAACCACCTCCATGGTCCTGCTGCCACCGTTTGTGGCCTTCTCCTGGCCGCAGCTTCTCCTCAGAAAGTCTCCCAGGCTGGCCTCAAACTCAGAATCCTTCTGCCTCTGCCTCCTTCAGCAAATCCTACCTGAGTACACCACCACCTCAACAGGCTGTGTGCAGCTCAAGCCTGAGCTGGGGACTGCAAGGCCACAGGCAAGTAGCTTTTCCAAGAATTTGAACCTGACAAGTTGGATGCCAGGTCTTGCTTGTGTTCACATTGATAGGCCTCTTGGACTCTGAATTTACAAGCTATCTTAAAGTGTGTACAAGCAGACCTTATTTTTTAAAAAGTATTTTATTTGACTCAGTTAACTGAAGATATGTCCCATACCAGGCATGGCTCCTGCAACCTGGAAATTAAATAAGTATAGGTATGGTAGGGTAATATCAAACCACTTCTATGTGGTTGGAGCTACATGGGGAAAATGGATTTCATCATAGCCTGTAACAAGTTTCTTGGGCTGAGGACATTTCAAAAAGAACTATACTCTGAAGTGCATAATCCTTCCCTAATCAGCTGGGTCTCTAGCAAATGCTTTCTAGCTATTCACTTTGTCATACTGTGAAATAACTCCATTGGAATAGAGATCACTTGTCTGTCCCAAGTATTGTTTTTTTTCCTATAAAACACCTTGTCACAAGAGGTTAATATCTTGAGTTTCTGTGGATGACCACAGATTGTCAAAGAGGCAAAGGGGGACCATAATGCTTGGAAAGACAGCAGTCCTGATAAAGTGAATCAATAAAAGTGGACAGTTCCTTCTTCCACTCCACATTGCCAAATTGTCAGCTGTATTCTCCATATACTGCTCTTTAAACACATTAATTATCACTGTGTTGACTGACGCCTTGGGATATTTATGCCCTGTAAACAGGTCTGGTATTCTTTGCAAACACACTGCAAAGCACCCCTTGGGTTCTAATGCATTGCTGTTCCTTGCTGAACATTTGTTCTCGGCAAACCACAGACATGGCCATTTTCCTTGTAGCCTTCTCCTGTGAATGACAGCAATGAAGACATACAGCTCTCAGGGAAAATAAATGAGCGTGCCTTCCCTTCATCCAGTACTGTTCCACTTTACTGGACAAATTATGTCCCTCTGTTGCCCCTTTGAGAGAGTCTTAATGTCACCCAGGAAAGGAAAATCTTTGGACTTATTTATCCCTCTCATTAACGTTGGATCTGCAAGGCATGTGTTCACTTTTGCCACCAGTTCAGTCTTCAGCAGAGGGAGATCCAGTTCTACCACCCATGCCACCGTGATGAGGTTTCTTCCGTGCCAAGGCACCAGAAGCCGATGCTGTACTGATCACAAGTGACTTGAAAGTGGAAGTGCAGGGGGATGCTAACACATCCACATTTGTTAACGGGGATCTACTTGTGCTGGATGAGAGGAGCCTAATCCCATGGACGTATGCTTTCAATTTTTCATTGAAATTACAATCAAACAAATTGCCAGTGCACATTTTTCTCTGTCAGATGTTTCCCTTATGGTGGATTTGGAATACCCTTGGGCCGGCTTTTGAACCTCACCCTCTGCCAGTGTTGCCACAGACTTCTCTTCAGTTTCAAATTAATTTCATCTTTTTCCCCAAGAAGTGGATACATTTGATATACAGTAGTACCTGGAGGAAAATGTCCCTTCCACACTGACTTGGTGCAGGACCATGATGGAAAGGATGACATGTTATTGGCTCCTCTTCAGCTCTCTGTAGGGAACTCAGTATGATAAAAATCACAAAAGCCAAGAGCCTGCAATGTCCTGATTTTCTAGCACTTATTAAAATCGTATTTATCAAGGTTGACTCTTGGCTGCCGCTTGAACTGGCTCTCTGGAAGGAATGGCTTTTAGACGCTGCTTTGGGAGCAAGGGACCCTATGAACACTGCTGGACAAAGTAGTGTTGGAAATGGCTGCACTGTTTTTAGACTCACGAAACCACAAGCTCCTCAGGAGAGCTGATCCCAGCCTGGAAATTATTCCCACCCCCTTCCCTTTCAGCAGGCTGCATCAGGAAGAGCAAGCAAACAGTAATAAAGACCAGTTGTTTTGATGTCTGGTTCCACTGCCACGTCCCTAATGGGTGAGAATCTACATCAAAGAGGTTGTGATGACCCCAGGAATTGACTGTGTTTTTGTTTTCAGAACATCTCCAAGCAAAGGTGTGATGGAATTGATTTGGCCTAAAGCTCAGGTCATGTGACTCTTCTGGAAACTGTCAAATGTTACTCTCTGGGCCAAACCATGCCTTTGCAGGTGCTGTTTTCCAGAGCGACTGTCTCTCCCAAAGTGACCATATCTGCTATGGTTGGAGGGGAGGTGAGTCCCACAATAAAAATAGTTTAGTTACTATTAATTCTGCCAGTGGCAGGAAGGTTGTTCTGGTAAATACCTCATCATGCATAGAAAATGTTTGAGATGGGCATGAGATAGTAACAGCCATACACTTTTTAAGAGAGCACTAGAAAAAAACCCAGGCTCAGGCTCTGTCTTAATTCTAATCCTCATATAAGTGTGATGGAAGCTAGATAGGCCCCACATCAATATTTCTTCTGTACAAATTCTACTCAGTGACACAAAGCCACTGAATCTCAGGAATGGAAGAATCCCCAGAATATCAGTAACCCTACTTGTTTAGTGCTGTTTTGTGGACCAAGGGAATAGTCTTGATTTTTGCATTTCTTTTCCCCTGACTACTACTATGCTACCAAATGACACTGAAAGGAGAACAGAATGGAAATCACAAAGATGAAAAAACTTGATCTTTTGCTGACAAGCTCATCACTTCACAGAGAAGTTCACTCTGTCCCACATAGGTATCAAGAATCATTTCTTTCAAACACTGGAGCAGATGGTGGGGAGACAAATATAAAAGACGTAGGTCTTTGTCTGCCTTCAAGGATTTTTTTCCTTACTAGTGAGAGAGATGAGCAAATATTTAATAGCTTGGATAAAATCTTGTAGCGTGGAAAGACATCAGGGAGGCTTTTCAGGGGAATGGTAGTTAGTGTTTTAGACATAGTTAATACAAAAGGTGAATGGGAGGGAGCAAACAACCGTTAGGAGAGAGGGACAGATGACAAGTAGCACTCAGGGGGAAGCAACTCTAAGAGGCTCAAGGCACATTTCTGGATGCCACAATGCCTAGGTATAAATGAAAGCCTTTCCCCATGGTCTTCATTGACAGTTCATTTTCTAGTCCTAGAGAGGAGTTTCCGAACCCCGTGAAGAAGTTACCCTTTCAGTTTTGTGCTGGTTTCTGAAAATGACACACACCAAGGGTACAACCACTGCCAGATTAAAAACAACGGCAACAAATCTACCCCCACCATAACCGCCACCATTAGATACTACAATTGATAGCATCACCACCCAAGGCAGCCACTGACCCATGGCCATCACTGCCCTGGGACAAGAGCTAGCTTTCTGCAGGCAGCTAGGGCAAAGGGACCATGATGAAAACTGCACGTTGCTCACCAAGGTTGCAGTGAGAACAGGCTGGCGTTGAAAACAAGATTAAGGGTTAATGCATCGAAGTCTGGGTCAGTGGAGAAGATGAATACAAAGGCTATAGCTGTGTTTAAGACAATCAAGCTAGGTAGAGCAAAGGAGAGACAGAGCTCTGGGCCAGTGATAGCAACCACCTCCCTCCTCTCATCCTAGAACCCTTAAAGAATAAATGTTAAGCACTATTGTTCCTTTATATATTTTTCCTTTTAACATAGCTAATTTTGTGACAAAATAAAATGTAAGTAAAGAGGGCTTATAACATGAAGCTCCTCCTAGGAAAACATTCTAGACTGCTCTACAGACAAGCACTAAATACAAAGTGACAAGAAAAGAACATGGCTTTGTCTTGGTGGCTGTGATAGAGGTAACTCTGCCAAGGTAAATCCACAGCCAGGGCTACATAGTAAGACCCCTGTCTCAAAAATAAATAAAAGAACAGACCAGAACACCACCACCCTCTGCCACCCAATTAATAGCACTTAAGATATCTATGAGTTCAGAAGGTAGTAATGTTAGCCAAGGGACTCACAGCTAGCAGACAGTCAAAGTTGGCACCAGAGATGGAGGGGGTGGGCTTTGCCTATCCCTAACTGGATGAGTGGTTCATGAGTAGCACACCATCATCCAGTTGGATGCAAGAGTGTGTGGCCCCTTCGTTGGCTTAATGTATGATAGTCCAGAGGATTAACCAGTCTCAGTAGAGATTGCCTCAGCCTTTGTCCAATTTCTGCCATGGACTTATAACACCCCCCAGATGAAGCAAATTTTATATCTTTTTCTTTCCTGGAAACCCCTTCCAAGTCTTGGGAATTTCTCCTAGTTAATTTCTCACCTTCCCAATTGCTGACTTTTTTTTTTTGTAATAGTTTTAGTAAAGCCTGCAATCTGCTTTGTATTCTACCAGGAAAGATTGTACTATTAATCGTCTTGATTGTGAGACAATGAACTTGGAACCACTTTTCCACCTTGATCTTTGATGACTGCCAGTGTCTGGCATCTTAGGTCCTTGGATCATGCATAACTGGTCTTTAAAAGTTTCTGTCACACTCCAAAAGGAAACACCACCTCCACAAGCACCACTGTCACCATTATTACTACCAGCATCTAAGGCCAATCATTATCAGTACCACTGACTACCAATCCTACCATCACTACTAATCATCACCGATGTTTAGGTCTCTGTGACCTCAACACCATCCCTGCCATCAACACTAGTACCACCATCATCATTCTTGTTTTTAATTTTAAGGAATTACCTTATTTTATATATCTGAATATTTCACCTGCATATATGTCTGGTTACCATGTGCATGCCTGGTGCCTGTCGAGATCAGAGAGAACAGGTCATTGCAGTCACTGGAACTGGAGCTATAGGTGGTTTTGAGCCACCGACTGGGTGCAGTGACTCAAACCCCAGTTCTCTGTAAAAGCAATGAGTGACTTTAACTGCTAAGCCATCTCTCTAGCCCCCAGTCAGTCTTATTTTTACCCACAGTACTTCTGACAAATCTTCATGTCTATTTATAGCTCATGTTGGAGCTCTCAAATGGGTAAATGAACAACATTATAGCCCATTGTTATATGCCAATCAAAAGAATGTTTTAGTAACAAACATTTCCAAAGTGACTAAAGAGAACTATCCAGTTTCAGAAAAGAAACCTGAATTTTAAATGAATTCTTTCTCAATGGAACACACTGCTACCTTTTTAAGGTATATTACTGCACTAATCGTCAGTGTGCAGAAAACCATCCGAAATGTCTTCTTTGGGGGCATAAGGATAAAAGAACATAGTGATTACTGTGGAGATGATCTGACATGTCTCCAATACTCAGTTTTGCCCTAGGAAGTCTGCTCTTTCCAAAGACTTTTAAGTCAAGGCTCAAAATAGCAAAAAGGCCAGTAATAAGCAAGAGGTCTGTAGTTAAAGGATCTGCTGATTCTTCCAATAAGGAATATGATTCCAATAGGTGTGCACTCAGAGTCAATAACAGAGGCGAAGAACTCCACATGGACAGTGGAGAGTTTTTGGAAAGTTGTTTCTGAGACTGCATTCTGGAAAAATTGTGCCTGAGTCTGGAGTCATTTTTTTTTTTTTTCTGGAAGAATCACATAATTTGGGTGAATGTAAAACAATCACAGCTGTTGAACCAAAATGATGGGTCATTTCTAAATTCTAATGTAGGGTTCACTTGTGTTTCCCAAGTTGTGCTGGCATCTGCTAGCACTCATTCATGTCACTCAGAAAGTATCTCATGACTGCTGTCACGCTGTTGAATGAATATGTGGATACATCTTAAGGAACATTTGCCTTGAAGCTTGTTCCCATCAATAGCAAGAGTGAACTGATAACAGCATCACAGAAGGACCACGCTCTGGTGGATATGTGCACCGAGATCCATGAAAGCACCCAAGACAGATCACTAACTGGGGGTGGGGGTGTAACAAACATGGCCAGAAAAGGAGGCTGGGATTAAACAGCATCCATTTGTCACAATGTTTTGGGTAAAATGAGGGAGTGAAAAGACATGGATGGAAAGAGGAATTGTAAGCAAAGGGAATAAGTATTTCTTGCAAAGTCAAAGGGATATGAAGGAACCTGTAGCTTGTTCTAGGAGTTGCTGAAGAGATGAGTAAGTAGGATGATTACAGTAAACAGCAGGCTCCAGAAACATGTGAAAAACTAAACATTAAAGAAATTATATCACTTAGCAGTGCCCCTCCCCAACCATGAACTGAAACTCCCCCACCCATAAGCAACAAAACTTTCTGGGCTCCATTTAGAAGATGAAATGCCGGAAGTTCATGTGAACATAAATAACTTCAACTAGCTGAGGGTTAAAAGAGTTATGTCTTGTCTTGGAACAAAGCCTAATAAGAATTTAAATCTATGACTACATTTGAACTTGGAGTAGAAAATTGGCAGGATGCAGAGTGATAGTGGCTGGGAATTTATTTGGGGGATTTGTGAGTTTGTGTTCTGAGGTGTATCCTTTACTCTAGGATACAATGGAACCAATGGAAAGACAGACAGTTATGAGCTGAGGCTCTCTTAGAGGGCAACGACAGAATCCTGGTCTGTACACATATTTTATCCTTGTTCAACTACAAACACTGAAACATGGAATAAGGCTCAATGCCACTTGTAGAAAGTAATTACAGAATTTCATGTTGAGAAAATGGGTCTCTAACAAATGAGTTCTGATGACCCATATTTTAAATCATGTTTTTAGTTTTATTTTTTAAAAATAAATCCTAAGTAGGCATGCTTCCATTCATCCTAAAGGGAACTATAATGTTCTAGTCAGAATAATGATGTGTAATCCTTTGTAAAAATTAATACAATAAAGGATCTAGGAAGATGTCTCAGAGGTTAAGAGCACTTGCAGCTCTTTAAGAGGATTGCAGTATTCTTCTCAGCACCCACTTCAGGTGGCTCACACTGCTTGTAACTCCAGCTTCCAGGGAATTTGACATTCTATTTTGTTCTTTGTACACACACACACACACCTTACAGAATCCCTCACTTCCTTCCTTCCTTCCTTCTTTCGTTCCTTCTTCCCTCCCTTGCCCTCTCCCTCCCTCCCCCCTTCCCTCTCTTCCTCCCTTTCTTCTTTTCTCTTGCTCTGTTACCTTCAAAGAGCTAAGATCATCTGGACATGTTTAACCACCTAAGGGAATGGCTTAGAAGTCCAAGCACTGGCTTCAATTCTCTTTACCTTCCTTAGACCAACAGTTTCAAATTCCTCAAGTTTTATGCTTAATTTGCCAAAATAAGGTCAAGAAGTCCACAAAATGTCCATAGGGTGGATGTTACTCCACCTCTTTCCTTGTTCCTTCTCCCCTCTCTCTCTTCTATTTCTCATTCTCCCTCTCTTTCCTTATTCTTCCGCTGTCTCCTACTTTATCCTGATGAGTTGGTAGTAAAGTATAAATGTGTCCAGGCCACTCCACAGGTCAGTATTGGTAAAATGCACAGTATACTCAAGGGTCTGTAAAGTTAACAAGCTTTCCCTGTAATACAAAAAGGCAAAGGTCAGTAATTTTTGGCTTAAAGAAAAGTTGTTAGTCTTTTTATTACAGCCTTTTTATGCTTATAAAAGAAAGTGAATAAAATGTAACTTCAAATTGGACAGGCTTTTAAACCAGGTTGGAAGCATGACAGTTGCTTTGAAAATCCAGTTGGGTTTCCTCTTGACATGTAAACCAAAATATTTTGTCAGCTATTTTTACCAGAGTGGTAATAAAAGAATTGGTATTGGCTGTATGGCAGTATTTCAGTCAATTCATGTCAAAGCAAGTCAAGAAAAATGGCACATAATGTATTCATCCCTGTTTCAGCTGGTAACTGAATCCATTTCTGTTAATAATTTTCTTCCTGGGAAATTTAATTTTCGATAGACCCATTTTAGTAACATTTTACGTGCTTCTATAATACTAAGGCCTTGGGCTACCTGTCCCTTATATATTATAGCATTTAGTTTTTATAATAATGCTACAAAGCTATATTATCAAATATATCTTATTGAAGAAAAAATAGAGGTTCAAATAATTTAAATAATTACTGCCTTGAAATGAAGAGAAAATTAATGGTAACTTTGAGATCTGGACTAGGTTTGGCATTTGTAATGATAGCTGCTTTTTTTCCACTGACTTTCTGTGTGTGTGTGTGTGTGTGTGTGTGTGTGTGTGTGTGTGTGTGTGTTTGTATGAATGGATACATGGGTACAGGTACCTTCAGAAACCAGAAGAGGGTTTTGGATATCCTGGAGCTCAAGTCACAGGCAGTTGGGTGCTGTGTGTGCTGGGAACTGAACTGTGGTCCTCTGTAAGAGCAGCAAGCGTCCTGAACTGCTGAGCCATCTCTCCAGTTCTTCTGTTGATTTTTGACCTATATATTATGTACTATTTCCAGCACACAAAAAAATACCTGGTGACTTATTTCTGAAGTTTAAAACAGAAATAAATCTTTTATATAATGGAATGAATATTTATTTTATTCTTAAATATTTATTTTTATTTTATATGTATGAGTGTTTTTTCTACAAGGATGTAATACATCGTGTATTCCTGATGCTCAAAGAGGCTGGAAGAAGGTGCTAGATCTCCTGGAATGGATACTTCTAAGCTGCCATATGGGTGTTAGCAACTGAACTTGGGTCCTCTGCAAAATCACCAAGTGCTCTTAACCTCTGTGCTATTTCTCCACCCCTGGAATGGATATTAAACAAATGAAAGTCTTAATTAATTCTGCCTTATAATGCTGTTTTATTATCAAAAATGAGGAATTTAATAACTTTCCATCTGTGTTCTAAGAGCCTTTGAGTTTTCAAAGAGTGAGTCCTTAGAGTAAGTTTAAACAGTAGCCACTAGTTCTAACTTGACTCGGAGAGCATAGAAACAGGCCCTGAAGGAGCAGTTTTTCCACTAGTAGAATTGGATCGTAAAGAGCTCTGGGTCACATTCAACTTCTGAAAGAAAATTCTTTTTCTTCTTTTGTACTTTCCAATTAAAAGCACAGGTTTTATTATTAAGAACAGGAAATTTGCAAAGTAGTTAATTCATACTATGATCTTATTATTTTACTGTATGTGGGAAAGAAATGTAGACTAAGAAGAAGGTGCTGTGTTATATTCCTGGTCACAGATTGAGGTAGGTGATGGAGGGGAAGAATTCTGTTTGTTCATCTGTCTCCATCCAAGTGCGTGCTTGTCCTGTGGGAGGCATCTTGGAAAATCTACCAACGCAAATCCTGTTTGTGATAGAAGAGAGCTACACGAAAGGATGGAAGAAAATTGTCATATCTAAAGGTTGGTGGGGGGCTGGAGGGAGCACTGTCTGCTCTTGCAGAAGACTTGGGCTCAATTCCTAGCACCCACCACAGCCACCTGAAACTCCAGTTCCTGGGGCTCTGACGCCCTGTTCTGCTCTCTGTGGGAACCAGACATGCATGATGTTCACAGACATATGGCAAAACACCATACACATAAAATAGAAATAAAATATAGATGTGAAACAACTTCATAAAGCAAACTTTCCTAATCTTTGATGCTTTGCTCCTAATCTTCTACACTAGTTTATTCAATAATTATGTCTTTAACTGGGAATAAAGACAATAAGAGGAGATGATCGCTAGCTAGATGTGGTAGTTCACTTCTGTAATCCTGTTACTCAGGAGGCTGCAGCCGGGGGATCATGGGGTTGAGGCCAATCTTGTCTACATGGTGACATCTCATGAAAGCAACAAAACAAAACAAGTATTCTAAATGAATAAACAATAAAACCCAAAATTCTTCTCCCTGTAAGAGCCCGTAGGTTCAAGTCTGATAAAGAGATTATCTGTTTCTCACTTCCCCCTCCCCATCTCTCCTCTTCTCCCCCCTCCCTGTGTCTCTCCTTCTCTTTCCAAAAGAGTTTCTTCGTCTCCAAAGTGTAGAGGACAGAGAAAGGGGTGTCTACCCAGCTCTGCCCAGAGCTCAAGGAAGGCTGCAAAGAGGTGAAGCTTCATGTAAACCTTCATGTGGGTGTGTGCCTGGTAGGGAGACAGAGAACTCAGTCAATGGAGCCTCTGAGGATCACTGTGTAAAGAAAAACCTCAAGATTGGAAACAGAGACTGGGTGTCAGATTTTGTACCCAGAATTCACTTATCAAAATTGACCTTAGGAAAACTCTCAGACCACATGCAGATAGGTAAACCAAATTATTCTTAATTTACAAACCCCTGAAGACATGGGGTAGCAACAGAGGGAACTTCAGAGCAGAAGCAGCAACTGAAACATAAAGGATCTGCTCCATCAGACAGCTTGTGTGTTGAGAACTTCAGAATCTGCCCTAGCCTCGTGCGTTCCAGGGGAAGAATGTAAGTTTTAGTCTTTTAAATCTAAGCTCAGTGAAGCCTTTAATCTACCAGCTTGTGTCCAGCTGTCCTGGGGGAAGGAGGGGAGTGTGCCATGTCCAGGTTTGAGGAAGAGTAGGACTCTCTGAGCCTAAGGAACAGGAACCAATGCTACTGCCATCCCAGAATTCCTGCAGAACGGCCGTCTCACTTGGGTGTTTTTCCATTGGCCTTCACTGTCCCAGGGTTATCTTGTCTTTTCTAAAATGAACCCAAGAAGGCACCGGATCTCTTTGTCCCTCTTCCCAATGTGGCCAAACTGAATAAGTAAATATCCCCATTGCTTTTCACTATTAAAAATATGGTTAAAATATTTAATATTAAATTTAGTATTTTAACCACTTTTAAAACTCCTAAAAATTTTCATAATTAGTTAAAAAAATCCCACCCCATATGTGTGTGTGTGTCTGTGTGTGTATGCAAGAGAGAGAGAGAGAGAGAGAGAGAGAGAGAGAGAGAGAGAGAGAGAGAGGAGAGAGAGAGAAGAGAGAGAGAGAGAAGAGATTTTAGACACGGGAATTCTCTTATTTGAATGTAGAAAGTACTTCATCCCAGGAAATTCCTCTGCTTTGGGATAACTGAGACGATGTGTCACAAAACAGTGGTGACAGTACTGTATAGTGTTCTTTTATTTAAATGGTACTAATCATATCTGAAACCTTGGTTGGGAACTTGGCAGTTATACATGAAATAGCACAATGGACACTTTGCCCAGAGAAACCATCTTGTACACTCATGTCATTGTTACCTATGTGTTGATATTGATATGACCCATGGATATTAAATATCATTTATATTTAATCAAATTTACTTGTTCTCATGTGTGTGTATGTGTGCATGTATATATATGGGGGTTCATTCGTATTATGTATATGTGTGTATAGCTTTATGTAATTTCATCACCTGTATAGATTTATGAATCTTTTACTGTAGTCAAAATATACAGCTGTCCCATGAGCCCCAGAAACCTGCCTATTGGTTGCTCTGTAATAATCGTATCGAATTCTCCCTCATCTTTTCTGTCCCTTTTTTTTTTTTTTTTTTTTGGTTTTTCGAGACAGGGTTTCTCTGTGTAGCTTTGCACCTTTCCTGGAACTCACTCTGTAGTCCAGGCTGGCCTTGAACTCACAGAGATCCGCCTGGCTCTGCCTCCCGAGTGCTGGGATTAAAGGCGTGCGCCACCAACGCCCGGCCTTCTGTCCCTTTTTTATGCTGTCTCTGAACCCTGGCTAGTATTCATCATCAATTCCCCCCTCCAAAATGTGCACATATTCATATGTTTATATAATTCATGCATTTGTGTGTAATTGGATTCATGTCGTAGTATGCAATTCTAGGGAATGACTCATTTAGTGTAAACTCTGAAAGTTTATCTGTGTGGTTGTGGTCAGTAGTTACGTTCTCTCAATTACTAAGTATTATGGTTATACTTACTACATGTACCATAGTTTAAACACGTAGATAGATAGGATATAAGAATCTTTTCTAGTTTTGGGTTATTATGAGTAAAGCTGTTACACACATTCACGCATGGGTTTTCTCTGTGAATACAGGTTTTTACTTTCTTTAGGATAAGTAACTAAGAGTGAAATTGTAGGTCATCTAACAATTGCATAGTTTGTTTTATAACTGCACCATTTCTTCCTCCTACCAACAATATTTTGACCCTTTCAGTTTCTCGACATCCTTGCCAGATTTTCATCTTGTCATTCTATTTATTGTGGTTGTTCTGATAGGTGTGCAGTGACATCTCTTTGTAGTTTTAATGTGTGTTTCCCTAGTGTCTATGGTGTGGACATCTTTTTGTGTATTCATTGTCCTCTGCACATCCCCTTTGGCAAACGGCATTCTTGTGCCTTTGATTAGTTTCTAATCAGGCATTTTTTTATTTTTGTAATTGAGTCCTCAGAGATCATAATGTATTCCAGATACTAGTTCTTTGTCAGACATGGTATTTCTAGATATTTTATAGCAATACATAGCTTGTCTTTTACCATTTTATGTGAAATTTTATACGGCAAACGTTTATAACTTTTTAAGGTTTCATTTACTAATTCACCCTTTTGGATTGTGTATGTAAAGTGTGAGGTTTCCTTGACTGCTCCTACATTCCAAAGATCTTCTGATACTCTTTTTCCAAAGTTTTATATTTAGAATTTCAAACACAGACCACCTTTCATTGATTGCTAGGTGGGAGATTCAGTCTGATGTTCATTTTTGACCTGTGCTGTTCCTTTGCTTCAGCTCCACTTGTGGAAAAAATATGTCCTTGATATTTGAATTGCTTTTATACTTTTGTAAAACAAATATTCATGTAGGTTTAGTTTTTGATTCTTTGCTGTGTTTCATTGATCTATGTGTTTATTCATGCATCGATACCACGCTATCATGTACCTACATAGCAAGACTCAGAGTCAGGCAGAGCGATCCCTTCTGCTGTTTTCTTTTCCATTAAACATCAGAGTAGGCTTGATCACATCTGCATAAGCCCAGCTGAGCCATCGTTAGAATTTTGTGAAGGCTATGGAACAGTTTTCAGGAGAGTTCACATGTTTACCATGTCACAATTTTGAACTATGTGTATAGCATATCTTGTCTCTTTATTCACTAAGATCCTCTTTGCCTTCTTTGACTAGTATTTTGTAATTTTCAGACTATCATTCCTTTCCTTGCTTGTTAAGTGAAAACCTAAACATTTCATTTTCTTTGAAGTAATTTTGATTTCATGTTTGTTGTTGGTATTTCGGATTTCCCACTGAATATGTCATGTGTAAGGGACACTTTTACTTTTACCTTTTAGTTTACACATCTTAATGTTTTTTCTTTTTTTCTTTTTGTCTTATTGCAGTGGCTAGAATCAGAGTGATGAGCAGTCACACTTCCCCTGATTATGGACTTGGAGGGAAATTAAGTTGTTCATCACTGAGAATGACCGGCTCAGTTTCTTTTCTTTCTTGTTCTCTTTATCAAGTTGAGGAGAATATCTTTTATTCTAGACTTGCTGGCAGTTTTTGTTATTAAAAATATAGGAGTTTGTCAAATGCTTTTTCAGTACCAGTTGATATGATCATGTGAGTTTCTTTACTTATTTCAATTTAATGGTAGATTATATTGATTATTTTTTAAATATTTAGCCAGGTTTCCTTTGGGGATAAATTCCATTTAGCCATTTTACCTTTTCCTCTGCATATTATTGGATTTATTTAGCTAATAATTTGTTGAAAGATTACATATAGTTTTGGTAAAAGTATAAGCTGGCCATGGTGACATACACTTGTAATCCTGGCACTGGGGTGGCTGAGGTGAGATCTCAAGTTTGGGCTACATAGTAAAATCCTGTTCAAAATTAAAGAAAAAAAAGAAAAAGAAAAAGAAAAAGAGAAGCAGAGAGACAGAAAATCACTCACAGTCATAGTTAATTTATCTAGTGATATCATTCAGGCTATGCATTTTCTTGTGTTGAGTTTTAGTAATTTGTAATTTTTAAGAAATTGGTCCATTCATTCTAAGCTGTTTAATTTATGAGCACAAAGTTACTCATTGTTATTTTTATCCTTTCAGTAGGTCTAAGATCCATGGTGTTCTCTCTCTCTCTCTCTCTCTCTCTCTCTCTCTCTCTCTCTCTCTCTCTCTCTCTCTCGTGTGTGTGTGTGTGTGTGTGTGTGTGTGTGTGTTGGTGATTTGTATCTTCTTTCTCTTTATTCTTTCAATGTTTCTAGGAGCTTTCATTTTATTGCCTTTTAAAAGTCAGTTTTTTTATTGTCTCTAATTATTTTACCCACTTTCATTCATTTATTTCTAGTTGTATATTTGAATTTTCTTGTTCCTTTTCTTGTTTCTGGTTTACCTTGCTTTTTCTTTCCTAGTTTTTTTCTCTTTTGAAATAAAATACTTAGACACGTGAGCTTTGCTTAATTTTGTGGATTTAGGTCTTTATTATCTTAGTGTTCCTTTAAAAGTAGCACAAACCTACTTGAGTATATTATAGTTTCATTTTAATGCAGTGCTATGTATTTAAAAAGTTACTTTGACACTTGCTTTTCGACTTATGATTATTTAGATTTATGTTTCTTGTACTTGATAGTTTCCCCATTATCCTTCAGTTTATCCTTCAGTTTTTTTAATCTTAGTTTGATTGGATTGGGGTCAAAAGTTACATGTTGTTAAAACTTAAATTTTAAAAATTTATTGTATTTTATTTTATACTCCAGGACACGGTCTATTATTTCAGTAATGAAAGAGGCAGAATTGAGTCCAAATGTTTTCTCTTAGAAGTTAAACTTTAATTGGATGATAGGAATGTGGTCAAACCTTCACTGAAGAGGCCTGAACAAACTAGACTCAAAGCTAATCAATAGTGGGACTGTAAAGGTGTTTCATGACAACAAATGAAATGAAAACATAAGTTTTTTTTTTTTGAGATAAGGCTCATTGTTTTGTTCAGGTTGGCCTAGAATTCACTATTTAGCCCAGTCTCACTTTGAACTCACAATCCTCTTGCCTCAGCTTCATTAAGTGATGATATTCTAGGCATGTACCACTATGCCTGGCTTGAAAGAAGCAAAACAATTGCATCATAGATCTTGTCACCATAATTTGACACTAGAACGTTTCCCTATAGAAAGTCACTAGGAAGCAATCAGCAGGAAGTCCGAAGGAGGTATGAAGAGTGAGTGGGAGGTGTGTACAGGAAGAAGGTGGGTGTGGCTCAGCACGCTTTCTGAAAGAGAATCAAAGACCAATAAAGTGAAGATTGAACTATTCAAAACCATATGGCAAGTAGTTGAGATTGAATGACAGGTGTTCTCATTCCCCATGTAGACTGTTTCCTTACTGCGTTTCCAAACGTAAGGAAATAGCAACTAGAGTACAAGTCCTCACTATCTGGAAACCTGGAAAATTTAAAGTACATTTAACTAACTTGAGCAAGCCCCTTTTTTGGACCTGACCAGGTAGCCCAGAGCCATTTTGAGGAGTAGAACTAGGTGTTATAAGCAGAACAAACCCGAAATAGCAATGACTTAGTGTAGTTACCATAATATTCCTCATTCATGCAACATGCAATTGGGTTATTGTAGTGGAGGATGGCCTCTGTTCCTTGCAGCATTAAAGAAAATGAACATTCAAGAACTCAGACAATGTAAGTCATTTAAACACAAAACTTGCATGACCTCCTTAAGTGCCTTTCCTGGTGGTGAATTACTGAAAAAGGAGTGTATGCTTACCTGGAAGGTTTCTAGGGGGCCAGCCAGGATGGTATATACATAGTTGAGCACATTTACTTGGTTATAAATTAGTCAAATTACATAATCCTCACTTAGACACTGGCAGAGGTTGCCCATAGATACCAAAATCTCCAGTTTTCAAATCCCTTGTATAACATGCCACCATATCTCCATATAACCTACCCATATCATTCCACAGGCTTTGAGTCCTCTCTAGATTACTTACAATTCCTAATACAATGTGAACCCTGTGTAAATAGTCTTATATTATATTGCTTAGGAATAATGACAAAATAATGTGTGCATGTTTAGTACAGGCAGAAACATCTTAATTCTAACAGCATAGTATAACACGTGAACCTGGTTTAATCTGGAGCTATGGAACTGGTAGATAGAGAATATGAACTACAGTAAATAGAAAATATGTCTTCATTTTGTGTGTAGGAGAAAGGTAGAATGGTTTGGTAAACAGCTTTTACATCTTTGCCACACACTATCTACCGGGACCTTTACATAGTGGATCATTAACGATTATTGCCATTCATTCTTTGATTTTGTAAATTGTTTAGTCAAAAGACTTGGCATGTACTCCTGATGGGTATTAATGGATTTTGGAGACATAACAGTGTGAAGATTAGTTTGTCAAAAGAAATATGTATTATTCTGTTGCTATGACTATCATTTTTAAAGTATGTTATTGTACATATTGAAAACATATGATGGCAATTAATTTATAAGAAGCAGGGCAAATTTTCATTGAGGGTAACAGCTTCCTTAGCTGCCAACTTTCTTCCTGTGAGAATGTGTGTGGAGAGGGAATAAGAGAAATGATGCTGAAGTACCTCTCCATTGAGAAATATGTGGAACCACTGAGTAAGAGCAAAGCTTCACCAAATCATTCTAGTATAACACTAATCCTTGGATATGTTCCAAAGGGGGAAAATGTACTTTACCAAATACATATATACATGCAATAACAATTGATGAAATCAGGCTGTGGGTTTGAAGGAGAGCAGGGAGGGGTGTATGATATGGTTTAGAGGGAAGAAAGGAAAGGGAGAATGTAATTAAAATACAATTTTAAAAAATAAACAAATTTAGAGAAGAATGAAGCTGAAATTTCCCTCTTTGGTGTATGGAACACATGGGAAAACATCAACAGTTTGAAACAATCCTGTCATTAAAAACCTTTGGTTTTAACCTTATTGTCTCTAAACTTGTGGTGCATCTCTGTCTTTCCACTCCATATAGTTGAGTATATGGGGTATCTTCATTTGCTTTTAGTTTGGCTTTTGTTCTTTGTTTTTGGTGCTAGGTGTTGAATGTGGGGCATCCTAAATACCAGGCAAGTCCTCTCTCCTACTGAGCCCCTCTCCGGCTACTGCTTTTAGGGTTGTGTTTTTTTTTTCCTACTCTGACAGGCAAGGAAAAATAGAGCTATGATACATGAAAAATAATCTTGTATACACTATCAACATTTATTTTTTTCACATAAATAAAAATTACTTTCTACTGGATTTTGGAGACAGAATAGTGTGAAGATTAGTCTGCCAAAAGTAATATTTGGAATAGGCTGACATTTATAATCTATTTCATTAAAAACATTTCTAGAGAAAATTATTAATCTTGCTTTGTCTTCTTTCTTTTTCAGTACAAGTACCAGTAATTCTAGATTTGTGAGCTAATATTTGCACATAGAGATCTATTATCATTGATTTGTGGCCAGTTGAATCATAATCTTCCAAAAAGACAGGCTTTTCACTTTCCTTTGGGTTGGCAAGATGCACCACTATGCAGATGAATGCAGTCATACACTCTCTCACACCACACACACACACACACACACACACACACACACACACACACACACACACACAGACACACACAGACACACACACACACTCACTAGTGATGACGAGACATTTTTTATTCTGGATAAACTTTATAAATTTGCATTAAGACTAGCAGAAATTGAGATATTTATATGAGCATACTTTGGTATTGGTTTGGCCCTCAGGAAATCCGAAAGTAAATATGGTGTTTCAAGGGTTATTAAACCTAAGGTACTTAGTAAGGTTTGCTTTAACAAAATTAATCTTAAACAATCTATGACTATGTTTCTAATAAACGGCTATTAGACACATGTAACTGCTCAAATTAAAATTGAGCAAAACAAGTCATTAGTTTTTCTAGTCACATTTCAAGTGTTCAGTAGTCAAAGGTTGCAAGAGGCTGCTGTAATGGAAAGATGACAGAACACTTCATCTTTTCTGAAAGAAAAAGTGAATCCAATGGACATTTTTTTTTTCTGATGAAAGACAAAAAACTGCATTGGTGATTATTAGTCACTTCATTTAAATCAGTCTCACTGGGATATGAGATGCTTTATTAAGTAGCTGTATAGTCTATTGGGAAGAATATTGTGTTGGGAGCGAGGATGACTGGAGTTTGTTCCAAACATAAACTCATGCTTATGAGAAAATCCTTTAATGTCTTTATCTTGACCTGCAAAGGCTAAAACTCTGAGACATCTGCAGAACAGAGTTAGCATTAGGAGCCTGGCAACTGTTCTTAGGAAAATCCATTTATGAAGCTGGCCCTTGGCTGGCATCTGTAAACTTGTGCTTTTGGAGACTACCCATCATTTTCTCGTAGAGTGGCTTACTTACCAGAAATGCTTGTGCAGTTGATGATATAGCTTCTATATGGCTTATGTGGAACACCCACTGTTCTTCTGGGAGTCCGGAGTTTTTTTTTTCCATGCTAGGCAGAAGGTATCTACATGACTAGTCCCCATAAAAGCCTCCGCTCTGGGTTTCTAATAGGCTTGCCTGGAAGACATTTGACACTTATCACAACTTATTGCTGAGGGAATGAAGTATATCCTGTGTGTGTCTACTGGGGAAGACCTTGGAAGCTCATGACTAGTTTTCCTCCAGCTTTGCCCCAACATGCCTTTTCTTTTACTGATTTTGTTTGTATCCCTTTTCGGTAATAAATCATAATCATGAGTATGACTATGCAACCAAGTTCTGTGAGCCTTTCCAGCAAATCACCAACCCTGTATCTGGTCTTGGGAACCCTCAGAACATTGCACAACGATGTTGAAAGGGAATTGTGATGTCTAAAACTTGAGAACAGGTTGGAATCCAAACACAGCAACATAGGCCTGCAAATTGTTATAATAACTGTAGTGATTCTGGGGAGAAAGAAGAGAATTGCACAGATTTTTAAAAATATGTTGAAAAGTATAAGTTTTTAAAGTGACCATAAAAAGCTGTGTGTGCTCGAATTTATTAACTCTAGAATATTTGAAGTATAATTGTGTGACTTTGCTTATTATAACTAGGAACACTTAGAATTTCAATGGTGTACTGGGGTTAGAGGGAAGATACAATGTCGTGAATAAAACCAAACCAAAGCAAAACAAAGCCAGAGGACTCCATGCAGTTTACATCCATTGGAAACTTCAAGCACCATCAGGAAACGTGAGCTGGAGTGGTTAAGATAAGACTCACAGTGGAACAAAACAGCAGTCATACTTCCCTGGACTCAGTTTAAAGAAACCGGAAAGTCTTCTGACCAGGTCCCTGGATGTGAATCCATCTTTCTATTGCAGGCTTAAGTGACAGAGGATTTTAGACCTGAGATATTTGGGTGGATCTTGGCAGGAACTGAGAAATATGGCCTTGGCTTCTAGCACTCTGAGTGGGAGCATTTATAAAGTATCGCCTTGCAGTGAGTGCTCTCCTTGCTCAAACATCATAATCTTTACACAAACATGAAAATCTATCATTTTACTTGGTAGTACGGTTCAGCCATCTCCAAATTCCAAATGTTGACTCTTTCCTTTTTCCAGCAATATTTCACATAGGCTTGATTTCTTAGGGTGGTGCCCAATGAGAGTGCCTGAGTCTTCCTTCTGTCTTCTCTTCTTCAACCACCTGTCAGTCTTTATCCACATGACCAGTTCTAGAAGTTTTAGATAGAAGTACTGAGGGTGTCAGAACACGTGTGGCCTGGAGTTCAGGCTACTAGGTACTGCCCAAAGATTGTTCTCCTTCCTGAAGAGTCCCATAAAAGAATACCAAGGTGGAGAAAATAAGCCAAACTTCATGGCGGTAAAATAGCATAGGATTAAGATTCTAGATGTATAAAAGCAGATGTCTTACTTCAACTTATATCCTTTCTATGTATTTATGTGTGGCTGTAGGCAATTCATCACCCCAAGCTTTGGTTTCTTCATTGGTATAATGGAATAACAACATCAACCAACTTACTGATGTGAAAACTAAATGAGTGAATACATGCAAATGGCACTGAATACCTAACAAGTAGTGCGTTACTATGGTAACTAATTTTCATCCAAACTGAGACACATTTGAAGATGAAGAGGGACATTATCTGGAATTACGCTAGAACATCAGTAGTCCTGTAATTGTCAGTGTTCACTCTTAGTATTTTCAACTTTCCTTGAAAGGAAGCTTACATTTTGAAGAAGCCAGCTCTTCCACAGACTATAAACTTACCAACAACTTCTCTGGAAGTCTGTAGAAGTCAGGGTATGAGAAGAGATAAACTATACCCTGTGATAGGCTCTGGTTGAAGGTGAGTTCCTCTGGGCATCACAGAGCTGTGTCATCTTTGTATGAGATTGGGGACACAAAACTTTTGAGGACAGTAGTAACTCTTAACACACCTGGGCAGCCTCATGTTCCAAAGCACGTGGAGTGGGGACCCAGACAACTTTAACTGAAGTTAAGTTGCATTAGCTTCACATTGGCCAGCCAGTTTCAGAGCTGCTAATACTAAAGCAGGCACAAGGCAGCTCAATTTGCCATGTGTCTGGACTGGCTGCCTTTTATGGGGGTGGGTGTGCTTATTTTTTTTTCTCCAAAATTACTTTAAAACTATAATGGCTAGATTTCCATTGCTACAACAAATTGCTGAGACAGTCAACTTACAGAGAGAAAAGGTTCAGGCTTGCCCACAGTGTAGAGATTCTAACCTATGATTGAATGGCCTTATCCCTCTGGGTCTGTGGTAAGGCAGGATATTACGATAGAAGCAAAGATCAGAGAAAGAACTCTTACCTCATAGTCAGGAAGCAAAAAAGAAAGAGGAAGGGAATTGAGCCCCATTTTATCCTTCCATCAAAGCTTTCACAGTGGCATGAAGGTCTAATATGAGGTTGCACCTACCTCTCAGCCCTGCCACAGGCTGGGGACCAAGCCTTTATTACATAGGCCCCTAGGGACATTTCAGATCCATAGCAAAAGTGATCAAGTGTTCTGTAGTAGCTCAAATGATCTCACTTGGTAAATATTGTTTCTTTTGGAGTATTCTAACCCCAGATGTCATTTGTATGTCTTTGTTTTGACTCTCATTTAACAATGACAGCAATTGTTTTTCTTCTTTCTCTCCAGTTCTCTCTTCTAATTTATGGTCCTTTCTTGGCACTGGACTGGGGGCTGATGGGGACTAACTCTTCTTAGGTGGCAAGGCTCTTCTGAGTGGGTTTGCTTTCAAGGACAGGATGATGGTGACATTGAAACAGGAAGGAAACTAACAGTCGGAACCTAAGGAAAAACCAAAGTATACCAAAGGTGCGTGTTCAAACCTTGGCTTACTGACAAGTCAAGTTGGGTTGAGCAGCATCTATATATGCTTCTGGATTTTCTTCTGATATTTTTGCTTTGAAGATAGATAACCTATAGAATTAAACAGATGATAGATGGCCTAAGTATGGCTCATGTTCAAAGATGAATGAATGTCAAATGTGAGTGTTTGGGGGTGGGTTTCAGAAGATGGTAGAGAAATACAACTTTACAAATCTTAAAATACTGTACATTAACTAAGCTATTAGTTAAAAATTGAAAAACCGAATGTTTACAAACATTTCTTAAATATGTGCATGTAAAACTATCTCATTTGTATCTATAAACTGCTATTCATTACAGCACAGATCAGTTAGTTGTATTGTATGTGGAATTGTGCTTTATTCTTTGAACAATAAAATTTAGAGGTCTTATATCACATAGTTCATGACCTGAGCCGTGTACCATTGTTTGATACAGACTGAGTCTGTACTCTACGTGCAGGATATGTAATGTATAATTCTCCATACCTTCCTGCACATATTTTGCTTTTGATCTTCATAACAGTCCAATGAAGTAGGTATCATTATTGCCTCTGAGGTACAGGGAATTTAAATTGCTTTCTCTGGGTCTCACAGCCAGTAAGTGAAAGAGCAAAAGTTCAAACTCCAGAGCTCACAGCCATAACTCTTGTTCAATTCTAACCTTGGCACCATTACCAGAAAGAGGTTTGAATCCGAACACATATCTCATTAATGCTAAATGCTTCGTGATTTAATCCATGACACAACAAAGGCACATGGAGGCAAGGAGCCATGAAATGTGGCTTTTGTTGAACTGATTCACAGGTCTAATGTGGATTTCAAATAACTTGTGTGTGTTTATGAGTATTTATATATTATTTGTGTCAGCTAGAAAAAGAACCAAGTATTAAGTATCAGGACCAAAGCCAAGTAAATTGAAGATGTCAGAAATATCTAAAAGCTCAGGATGAATTACATGGGTTCTTTAGAGCACCCTGGGGTACTTCCAGAAGATGTTTCTAGCTCAGCTCTCAAGGCAATAAACTCTGTGTAAGTCATCAAATAAATAAATGTAGCGCTGCATAATTTTTATTCTGCTTTGTTTGAGAAATGGTTTTCTCTCAGAGAAGCAGACCTTTTACATGTGACATTGGATTGTAGTCTATCACTTTTAAACTGCCCAGGGCCTTGGAGGTTTACAAAAAACCTGCATACTTAGATAAGCAGACATATTCCTTGAATAAGTCATCTTGAACTGTGGATTCTAAACATGTCTGTGGGGCAGTCTTCTTTCTTAGCCCAGGGTTTACTGCAGATGAAAGCTGAGGAGCTCTGGCTGAGGGAAGAAAGGCGGGTGTGGTGGCCTGGAGCTCCAACAGCTGGGGCTTTCCCCATCTTGTACACTTGGAGCTCTGGGAGGCATCCATGTGACTGGTCCAAGGCACCCCCATCACACAGTTTGGAAGCCATGATATGAAAGTCAAACACAACAACGTGTGGCAGCAAAGTAAATGGAAAATTAAGGAAATTATAAAATGTAAAGAAGCAAAGTTTCAAGTAGACTTGAAGGACTCTATTAAGTTTGATTTATACATATTTCTAAATGAAAGCTTTGTGTTGCTGAATCAAATTTGCCCATTAAAATATTCTCTTGTTGTTTTAACCTTTTTGAAGAAATAATATCCCTGCATTAACTGATAAGCAAAATTTAAACTAAATCTCTTCAATGTCACAGAGGTGTCAGATCACCACTGGAATTTTATGGAGGTTTAAGAAGGAGATTAACTAGAAATCTTGTGGAGTTAGCACCCCCCCTCGGACTATCCACGTGTCTTTCAACTGTGGGCCTTTACAGCCTTTAGGGTCCTGGTTTCCTAAGGCAATCATGGAAGATCATAGCTATCTGTGGTTGGAAAGCTGTGAGTTCTTATCTTTTAAGAAAAGGATTATTTAAAATAAATTTGAATCAACTTGTGTATCGAATTTCAAAGCTCACAGGTGAATTCAATCACGGCTTATTTTAATTTCTATGAGTAGCAGGTGGAGAGGGCACAAACTTGGGGAAAATGAGTTCTTCCTTCTGCACTGGAAATGAGGGGAGAATACAGTTGTAATGAGGTCATATAGTTTAAAATTGCTTCCCAGGGTGGCAGTGGGAGTCCAAGGGGATGTCCTTATCCTGTTCTCAGAATTGTGATTAAGAATTTGGGATGGAGAATAAAGGAGGAATACCTTGAAACCAGAGTACTTCTTTCTAGGAGTGTGCTTGAACAGACTAATCTCTCCACTCAGCTTTTCACCCAGAAAACACTATTTTTTCACCAATTAAATCAGTGGTTCTCAACCTGTGGGTCACAACCCCTGGAGGGGTCGAATAAACCTTTCACAGGGGTTACATAGAAGATATCCTGCATATCAGATATTTACACTGTGATTCATAACAGTGGCAAAATTACAGTTATGAAGTAGCAATAAAGTAATTTTATGGTTAGAGGTCACCATGACATGACGAACTATACTAAATGGTCACAGCATTTTGAGAAACCCTGAATTAAATGAATTAAAAAAAGCAAAGTGCTCAGAAGAGTATAGTAAAAGCTTAATTAAATTTAGCAGACATTTTGTCAATGTTATGTTTTCTAAGGTTATTGCTGTCAGCTAATATATACACACAGCTATGAACACAAAAATTGAAACCAACTTTTCAGCATGCAGATATATTTATGAAAGTTCATCTTGTGGCATATGATGGTGGTACACAACTTTAATCCAAGCACTCTGGAGGAGAGGTGAGTAGATTTATGTGAGTTTGAGGCCAGCCTGGTTGACATAGTGAGTTTCAGGACAGCCAGGGCTGTGGAGAGAAATCCTGTCTCAAAAAAAAAAAAGCTATTTCTTTGTGTTTGCTTCAGCTGTACAAAGTTGGAATACACTAAAATTGGAATATTAGCAATCCCTACACAAGGATGGCATGCAAATTCATGAAGTGTTTCATATTAAAAGAAAAGTTGATCTTATATTAGGTTATAAGAAATAACTATCAATTCCAAGCAGTTGGTAAAATGAAACTTTAATTTGTTGAACATACAGTAAAACTGACTGTCATAAGAAAGCATACTAAAAAGTCTCATATGTTTAGAAAGTCACAAGAAATTCAAATGATTAACTGGTTAAAAGTACTATAATGAGAAATTGTGTTATATACTTAAAGTATTGTGAAATATTTATAAAAAGTTATGGGCTAAATATTTAGCAGTGACTTTATACATAAAATGTAAAAGAAAAGATGGAAAATTAGCAAGTCAAGCATTTTCCTGTATCATGTAGTAAAAGAGTCAAAATGGTAAAAGTACAAAGATGAGAGTAATAAAAGATAAAGAGCAAATAGTCAAGAAATAGGAAATATCATGATGTTCAACAATCACATTAAAGGAAATAAAATTAATCAAAATCCAAAAAGAAGCAAAGCTGAATAGACTAACAACCAGTAAACTATTCAGTCAATAATCACAGCTCACTTCTATTTATCTCACGCAAGTTCTATCCAGAGTCTTAGAAAAGCTTTAAGCCACAGATAGTTTTGACATTATACTTTCCAAAGTATAGAAGGAAAAAGTTAATTTACTCAATTTTTAAAGCTGCTATAACTTTATACTCTTGATACTCAAACTATAAGAAGGAAAAAAGGAATATCTTTTCCCATTCTGTAGGCTGTCGCTTTGATCCATGACTAGGCCCCAGGTGGATCTCTGGGAGTCCAATTAGCGAGAATGAGGAGGGTTTATATGAGAGAGAATTGTTGAGACCAAGGTCGGATAAAGCACAGAGACAAATAGCCAAACAAACGGAAACACATGAAATATGAACCAATGGCTGAGGGGTCACCAACTGGATCAGGCCCTCTGAGTGGGTGAGACAGTTGATTGGCCTGATCTGTTTGGGAGGCATCCAGGCAGTGGCACTGGGTCCTGTGCTCATTGCGAGTAGGCTGTTTGAAACCTGGGGCCTATGCAGGGTCGCTTGGCTCGGCCTGGGAGGAGGGGACTGGACCTACCTGGACTGAGTCCACCAGGTTGATCTCAGTCTGTGGGGAAGGCTTTGCCCTGGAGGAGATTGGAATGGGGGGCGGGCTGGGGGGAAGGTGAGGGGGGCAGGAGGGGGGAGAACAAGGGAATCTGTGCCTGTATGTAGAACTTAATTGTATTGCAAAATAAAAATTTAAAAAAAAAAAAAAGAAGGAAAAAAGGAACAAAAAGGCTAATTATCAAGTTCACGTATTATGTTGAAGACATAAATGATTTGCTCTGTGTGCAAATGTAGTGGACACGGAAATAACAATGCACATCTGAAACAGCCTTTCTGCCCTTATTTCAGAAGTCCCAAATCTGTTTTCAGAGGAATCAGAGAAATCTACTGTTGACCTTCAAGGACCTAAGAATTTGAATGCCATTCTTCTGGTGGTTCAAAACTTCTTAGATCTATTCTGAGGATATGAAACACAGAAGAGATTAATGAAAGTCACAGGACATATTTGATTATATTTACTATATGAACATGCATATTAGTACTTCACACATGTGTATGAGCATATTTAAATTATTTGTAATAACAGATCACTATTACTATCATTTTTGTTCCTAGTCTTTCAGTCTGTTTTCTGATCTCATAACAATGAACAAAGGACACAAGATGAAATTCAGAAAAGAGAAATCATAGCTAGTCACCTATGCAAGTTTAGTAATGAAGAAATTACAGCTGAAGTAATAGTAAAACATAACTCCATAAAAAAATGGGTTAGCAATACCCATTGCCAAGAACTGCAAAACAGCTGCCCAAGATATAGAAAATAAGTGATGGAGGTAGGTCCAGCTCTAAATAAGCCTCTTCTAAGGCTCAGGGAACACTGGAGAAGAGGGCTGGGAAGTATGTGAAGCCAAGAAAATAGGATGAAGAGTTGTGAAATGCAGTTCCTCAGACTCAATATAACCATCGTAATCAAGTGACATCAACTGTGATCACCTGCACTGGATTCACAATGGACCAACCCTATGAACAATAGTCAAGGAATGAGAAGAGACTCACAGGGACTCTCTACTATTAGTTGGGGACAGACTCTGAGAAAGGGGAAATAATTATGTACCCACTGCTGAACTTACCACTCTCTGACAGATACTCCAAATCTACAGTCCTACAGATGACCAAGGCTAATCTTGGTAGGTCACAAAACAAAATGAATAGACATGATTCCAAGAGACAGATTTGTGGGTAAGGAGGAGGGAACATAAGTGTGGTAGGGAGGTGAGACGTGAGAATGGACAGTATGGAAGATATGCATATATGAAACTGTTAAAAAATATCAATGATTTAAAAGAATTTGAAAGCTCTCTGGGGATGGTGGCACTTGACCATAATCCTAGTACTTCAGAGGTGGAGGCCAGGGGACTGAGAGTCTGAGACAAGTCTGGGCTGCAAAGCAAGTTGTAGGTGACCTTGGGATACATAGCAAGACCCTGTCTCAAAAATAAATAAAATAACCTCTGAAAATTCTAAATGTTTATGATCTGAATATATGAAGTGAAGACTTAAAGACAAAGGGAACTCCCAGAGTACTGAAAGGAATGTAAGTTTTGGAATGTAATCTGACCACAGTAACATTAGAAATATACGTATGTGGCAATCTAGCAGCTCCATTTTTGGTGTGTAACCCAGAGGATCTGTTGGCATGTATGCACATAAAGACACTTGTAAATAGCATAACACTGATTTTAAAAGTGAAGACTGAATACCTGTCAATAGAAGAGTGAATAAATAATGCAGCGTATAATGAAAGAGATGATCATAATTAAGAAAGAAGAGCTATGTATACATGGTTTAGTACTGATAAATCAAAAAATCTAATAGGTGAACAGTAACACATATACTCAAGGATAAAATAGTTCAATATATTATATCCAGTTATTTCCATCTGGAACGGACTCTGAACTCAGTGAAGACAAAAAATAAAGGTAATAGGAGAACAAAAAAGCAGTATTAAATGGACTCAGCAGGTGATATTTATATAATTACTCATTTATAGGTATATATGCAGCATAATAACTAATGGAAAGGAAGCCATGTGTTTGAGAGGGAGATGGTGGCCACAAGAAGTGTGGAGGAAGAAAATGATGTAAATACACATATACTAAGTTTAAAAATATATAAAAAACAAACCCCCTGATTTCTACCAAAATAAGAGAGATTTCCTGTGGAGATAGATGTAGCAGAATATGACTAGGGATAAAAATGTAAACTTCTTCAGTAATATGTTATTTCTCAATAATGAGAAAAATATCAGTAGACATAAAGGCTACATCAACAGAGCTAATGTAGAAACATTCAGATGTCTTCATTTGTTAATTATTGAATGTGATGGTTTGCATAGCTAATTCCAAGCCAGCCAGGGATACATAGTAAGATGCTATCATAAGCAACTGAGCAACAACTGAGTTGTTCCAGTGTAAGCAACTCACTCTGTATCTGTAAGTGAATGAACTGTGGGAGGGATTTTATGCTTGGGATCTGAAGTATCCCCCAAAGGCTCATATGTTAAAGTCTTACAGGCTTATGGAACCACTGGGAGGTGGGGTATAATGGAAAGAAGGTAGGCTATTGGAGGTACACTCTTGTTTCTTTTGTGTGTATTGATATGTAGTGTGTGTGTGTGTGTGTGTGTGTGTGTGTGTGTGTGTGTGTGTGTGTGCATGTGTATGTGTGGTTATGCACCTGTGCATGCACATGTAGAGGCCAGAGATCGACATCAGGTGTCTTAATCTATCACTCTCTACCTTGTTTTAGAGACTGCCCCCCATCTCTCCCTTCCTTTCTTTTTTCTTTAAGAACTTCTTATTCATTTGACATACCAACCACAGATTCCCCTCTCATCCCTCCTCTCACTCCCCCACAGTCTACTCCCCCCATCCCCTCCTCCAAAAGAGTAAAGACTTCCACGGGGAGTCCTCAAAGCCTGGTACATTTGAGACTGGGTCTTTCTTACTAAACCTTGGGCTCATGGCTTAAGCTTGGCTGGCTGGCCATCAAGTTCCTCCTGGCTCCCTTTTCTCCCAGTGTTTGTTGGGGTTATAGGTACAACTGGCTTTTATGTGGGTGCTAGGGAGTTGAATTCAGTTCTTCATGCTTCTGTAGCAAACTTCCTCTACTGAGCTATCTCTCCAGCCTGGGGTGGAGTGATCTGGAAGGGAATATTGGGACACAAACCCTCAACTCTCAATTGTCTCTCTCCTTTCTGGCTATCATGAAAATGAGTAGCTTTGTTGTACCACATTCCCCATGACATACTATTCTTCTTCTATGCAGGATTAAAAGCAATATTGCCAAACGACCATGGATTGACAGTGTAAAACCATGAGCTGTGGTGATATTTTATTCATGCTGAAATGTGATATTTTATTTGTATGTTAATAAATAAAGTTTGCCTGGAGATCAGAGTTCATAGAGAGCCATAAACAGAAGTCAGGGAGTGGTGGCACATGCCCTTAATCTGATCACATGGCTGATGGGAATGTTGTTCTGTATGCTATGAATGTATGTTGTTCTGATTTGGTTGATAAATAAAATGCTGATTGGCCAGTAGCCAGTCAGGAAGTATAGTATAGGTGGGATAAGCAGACGAGGAGAATTCTAGGAAGAGGAAGGCTGAGTCAGGAGTCACCAGCCAGACACAGAAGAAGCAAGATGTAAAGGCAAAACTGAGAAAAGATACCAAGCCACATGGCTAAACATAGATAAGAATTATGGGTTAATTTAAATAGAAGAGCTAGTAAATAGTTAGCCTTAGCTAATGGCAGAGCAGTTTTAATTAGTATATGCCTCTGTGTGTTTACTTGGGTCCAAGCAGCCACGGGGCCAAGGGAGCAAGGCAGGACCAGGATAACTTCAGCTACACATGGCAGGCAGAGTCTCTGTGTGTTCAAGGACACAGCCAAGCGTGTCCTTTAATCCCAGTACCAACCATAGAGACCTGGAGGTCTGTATAGACAGGCAGTAATGAGAATTGATGTGGCTGGGTTTAGAGCCAATGAGAAGGCAGAACAAGAAGGCAATAAAAGCACAGGTTAGACAGGAAGAAGCTCTCTCTTGGGAAACTACGATGTGGTGGTAAGCTAAGGCTAGTTGTAGCTATTCGCTATTTCTCTGATCTCTTAGGCTATTACCCCTGTATTTGGCTCTGTGTTTCTTATTTAATAAGACTATTTAGAAATTCATCTACAATCAGCCACAATATATCTTTTCTCATTGTAATTATCTCAGGTATATTGTCAGTAATAGAAAGCTGAGTATCACAAGGACTCTACTTGCCTACATCATTATAACTTTACAGAACACATCCCAGGTAGTCAGGACATTTTCTTCCCTTGTTGTATCTTTCTCAGGAAGAAAATCACTTGCAGGGGCCAGTCTGCATAAAAAAAGAGGAGCACCAGTCCCAGAGTACTTGTTTACTTAATATATCATCACCATATGAATTTTCACATGTTAATGCTAAACAAGAGAACATTTTTATATCAGGCTTAAACTGTGATGATAATTATATGACCTCAGTATAATAAGTAAAACTGTTTTTAATAAAGTTTGAAGGATATAAGCCCAGATCAAAACATTTGATATTCTTAGATATGGAATCTTTTAGACTGGGAATTAATATTGGAGCCAAGTACCATTATTTAAAAACATTTTTTAATACAATGATGTGTGTGTGTGTGTGTGTGTGTGTGTGTGTGTGTGTGTGCAATTACACATGTGTGGAGGTCAGAGGATAATTTTCAGGAATCAGTTTTCTTTTCCCACTGTTAGTCAGGACCAAACTCAAGTCATGAGGTTTGGTGACAGGCACCGTTACCTACTGAGCCATTGCTTTCTCATGTATCATTACTGAAAAGCTTTTGAGTCCTTTAGATGCTCATCTTTCTATACTAGGGTCTTTTCTCAGCATTGTGTCTGGGAGTCTTGTACTTGATAGTCTTATATCAATTATCATTAAAACAAAATGTGCAAATCTAATACATCACCACAAAAGTTTTTCCATCTCTTGTGCTCTACTTAGTTTTTCAGGTTTAAGAAAAACACAGAATAAAATATTCGAACCACATGGTGCCTTAGAGTGAGTCTTGACAGCCAGACACTGAGTCAGTTTACTTTAAAAGGAATCAAAAGGAACAGAAACAAAATCAATTTGCAATGCATTAATGATCGTGTGATTAAATTGTTCCATGTTTCACAAAACCATTTGAAGTCCTGAACAATCTGTTGTGTAATAGAAAGTGCTTTCTAAATATCACAGTGTTTTAATTAAGACTCTTTGTGCCATTCCCTTTATACACATTAGAGAATTTTGTGTGCCCTCAACCCCTTTTGGATTCAGCTCTATTGTGTCTTGAACATCATTATTTTCAGTAGAACTGAGAGGAATGTTCTTTGATGAGCCAGTATCTCAAAGGCTGGGTCATTCATGGTTATCTTCTATAGCTGGAGGTTTTCCTAGATTCCACCTGGTCCTGCAGCTGCTCAGACCCAAGTAAACACACAGAGGCTTATGTTATTTACAAACTGTATGGTCTATGGCAGGCCTCTTGCTAGCTAGATCTTATATCTTAAATTAACTCATAACTATTAATCTATGTATCACCACATGTTCTGTGGCTTTACCTGCGTCCCATTACATGTTGCTCCTTGGGCAGCTGGCTTGTGTCTATTCCCTTCTGCCTTTCCTTTTCCTGTCTATGTGCTTGTATTTCCTGCCTGCCTCTAAGCTGCCTTGCTGTAGGCCAATACAGCTTTATTTATCAACCAATCAGAGCAACACATATTCACAGCATACAGAAAGACATCCCACAGCACTTCCCTTTTCTGTCTAATAAAAAAAAAGGGTTTAACTTAATATAGTAAAATTACATATAATAGAACAGTTATCAAGCAGGAATTATAATTACAATATATAGTCCATTCATATTTGGCAAAATTAAAGAAAATATTCTATCTATCCTATATTTATGAGTCTAAAGTTTCATATCTAATTTATCTTTTATCATAACCAAGGAACATTATAACTATCTAGTCTTCAAAAACATCAAAGACCCCAGGATATAATATTACCTAAGTAAACAGGAAATGCATTTTAAGCAACTTCCAAAATTCTGGAAATGACAGAGACAGCTGACTGCCTGGAAAGTCATCCAAAGTTCTTCCATAATGTTGGAGCATCCATCCTCAGCCTACAGGCCTAGAGTCTCTCGGTGTGCCCTGCAGAATGTCTGGCAGTCTCTTTCTGTATGCTGTGAATATGTGTTGCTCTGATTAGTTGATAAAGATAATGCTGATTGGCCAGTAGTAGCCAGGCAGGAAGTATAGGAGGGGTAAGCAGATGAGGAGAATTCTGGGATGAAGAAGGGCTGAGTCAGGAGTCACCAGCCAGACACAGAGGAAGCAAGATGACAAGGCAGAACTGAGAAAAGGTACCAAGCCATGTGACCAAATGTAGGTGAGAATTATGGGTTAATTTAAGTATAACAGCCAGTCAGTAATAAGCCTGAACTAATGGCCAAGCAGTTATAAATAATGTTATGTCTCAGAGTGATTATTTTATAAGCAGCTGCAGACCATGGGGCCTGGAGGATTCAGAGAAAGTCATCTGACTACAAATGACCCCAGATGTGGTGGCAAGAGTTTCCACCTAAAACTTGAAAGAACTTGTAGATATAACCAACTGTCTTATTAAATAAGAAACACAGAACTGATGCAAAGAAGAAAGCCAAGAGATCGGAGCTAAGAGCCTTACCCATATGCTGCAGCTAAGAGAGACCTTACCCTCTTCAGCTAAGAGAGACCTACTTCCTGAGTGTTTGTCTTTATATAGACTTTCTGTTCTGCCTTCTCATTGGTTGTAAACCCAACCACATGACTGCCTCGTCACTGCCTGTTTGTACAGACCTCCAGATCTTCTATGGTTGGTATTGAGATTAAAGGCGTGTGTCTCCAATGCTGGCTGCATCCTTGACCACACAGAGATCTACCCACCTCTGCCTACCAAGTGCTGAGATTAAAGGCATGTGCCAAGAACGCCCAGCTCTGCTGTGGCTTGCTATTAGCTCTGACCCCCAGACAACTTTATTTATTAACATACAAATAAAATCACATTTCAGTACAAATAAAATATCACCATAAGAACTTAAAAAAAAGATTCTAAAAAGGAGCTAAAAAACAGTTTCCTAGTGTATCTCTCAGGCCAGTTGCAGCCTGTGGGCTTGAGCTACACTATGGTGGTTTGAGGAATGTAGGCTTGACCAGCATTGTGGATTCCTGCCCTGGTACATAGAGGCCCTGCTGTGGTACACAGAGGTGTCTTCAAGCTGTGCAGTATACTGTGTGGTGGATTTAGCTTTTGCTAGTACAAAAAAAAATTCTGGGCTATGTGTTCCTGAAGGCAGGCATGGACTCTCTGCCTCCCAGAGTCAGCAGACAGCATGGCTCCCAGAGCTAATGGTGAATTACCTCCACCATGTTGAAAAGCTGAGATGGGTGGAGTCAGCAGCCAAGGCTGCTGCTTTAGTACTAACCACTGCAGTTTAAAGCAATAGATTCACAATAAGGCAGATTCACATGGAATAATACTTTAAATGGTTTACAGTGTGTGTAAAAATGTGTGTAGGCTTGGAAGATAGAGGAAAATGAATATAGACATAGTTTTAAAAAATAAAGTCTTTAAAGAGGTAAAAGTAATATAAAAATAAGCCACGTAAAGATGGATATTACACAGAGAATCTGGATTGTGTTGTCTTTAGGATTTTTAACTGAAGAGAGACATTTGATTATAAAGGCTGCTGAGTTAGAGTAATATGTATATTTTAAAGGTATCTTGACTTCAAAATTTATGTCTAAGGACACATTGCTTTAGAAAAGAGGTTCTGCTTTTGTTTCCACAGAAGATGAGAATCTATGGATTGTTTCTAGGCTAATGTGGTTTTATCAGCCAAGACTCCCTGAGAGGTCTCCAGATGATCCAGCATCCAGAAAAGCAAAGATATTTTGTAATGTGGAATCATGGTCAGCAATGTCAACTTGTGAGCCATTCCTGGAGATTACTTAATACCTGCAGTGTGATTGACAAGGCTTACTCTTCTTGGTATACTCCATCCGTGACTTCTGTGCTCATGAGATTTCATGAGTAGATTCTGGGGGAAGATAGAAAGATACTTATGACTTTAATTTTCTAGTCTTGAGGATGACCTTAGGATTTCAGAGGCTAATTGATGGTGGAAGGTAAATGACCTTCCTCTTCTAAATATTCAGTGTGTCTCTTGCTACTCTTAATAGTTCAGTTTTCATCTTAATGTAGTGATCATTCTTGTGTCTTGGAATTTCACAGACTTAATGATTTACCACTTTCTGAGGGACTTAGTCTGAATATCCATGGCAGAAGCACTCACAGCTGAAGCTAAGAGTAAAGAGGTCAAGAGGATAAGCTTGGGTTGTAAATACACAGGGCAACCTCTGAGTTGTTACTGTAAAGATTTAGAAGATGTTAAGGGCTATGAGGAAGCCCACCCTATGCCAATATTTCACTGGGAGCTTCTGTGTTTGATGGTAAATTTTTTTGCATCTCAACTCCTTCTGCCAAGATCAAATCTTTTTCCTTAGGAAGGATGAAGTATCATGGATGCATCTTGACTCTAACAAAATCAAATTCATTTAAGTGTAAACATCTCTCTTTAGTCTTCCTTAGATTTTGACATTGTGTAAAGTGAGTAATAGTACCAATAAAAATACTATTTTTTCATTCTGAATATTTGCTGGTCTCTGAGAGGAAGACAGAAAAGAGTGAGTTAAAAATGTAAACAAAGAGACAAAATTTGAGTAGAGATACATGAGAGATGGGTGGGAAAAGGGAGAGGGACAGGGGAGAGGGACAGAGAAGGAAGAGGAGTTTGTAGACACTGTTGTTGCTTAAGCTTACTTGTGGACACATCCAAAAGGTCCCCAAACTTTGTTTCCCATTGGATATTTCAGACTTCCTCATGGTTAAGTCAGACATTTTTGGTCTAAGTAATCAGACCACTTTAGTATTTTAACACCCCCAATCCAAATGGTTGGACAGTTAAAACTAACCAACTGGGTCAACAACCATTTGGCAATCTCAGGGACTGAACAAGTGACTAGTGTGGTATATGAGGCAGGATCAGACTCTAATTTATTCCTTCAGAGGAAGAAAACGAACAGATTCTTTTGGGAAACCCACAAGTGATTGGGTGAACTCTTGTTAAGGGATAGGGCAGTAGTCACAAGACATTCCTGAGGGTTAGTCTTAAGACAAATGAAAGAGACCGCAAGTTTGTCTGCATAAATACATCGCCAGCCGGAGGGAGTTAATCTCACCCTTTACTCCTTTACTCTCAATGGCAGCTGAGAGCTAGACGTAGGAGTCAGAAAGTTGAAATGTTAGCTGTACAGAAAGCAAAGCTAGGGTTGGTGACTAGAACTTGAATGTGGTCTGTTCAGATACCATAATGGTTTTTCCAGCTATATTTGAATGACTTAAGCAATGAGGTCTGAGGAGCCGTTCCTTGTCCAACTAGTAACACCTCACCTCAGCCTAAGATGACAGGCTCAGAGGGAGGAGGCCACCATACTATCTCTGATCTCTAGAGAAATACGTTTGTCAAACTTCCTATGGAGAGGAACACATGGGATCTAGAAGGAAAGGTAGCCATTTCTAGCCAATACTTCCAAGGGAGAAGAATCCAGTTTTGTGTGCAAGTAGGAAAGGGTGATTTTCGAGGGAAAAATGGCTTCCCCCAAACTACACACTGAAGCACTCTCAAGAGTGTTGGTGAAAGACTCCACATATAGATATGGTTAGTTTGGGCCTGCTTTGTGAAGAGATTAACAAGAAGCTCTAAGTTTATTACAAAAAGGAACTTGAACGTAAGGGGATGGGAGATTACATCTTCAGAGAATCAGTACGCTAAATACCCCTATAGGCTCTCACCACCAACAACAAGGAAGTGAATCTTCAATCACAGGAGGTCCAAAAATGAAGCAAGACACAGTCCAAATCATCTTAGTGACCAATCTGATCTTCCCATTCTCCTGAGTGACTTTAAAGGCCACCACATCTTTGTACAAAGCCACCTTGAGGGTAGGATCTGACTGCCATTGCAAAGATGAGTAGCACTGATAAAATGATTCACAATGGCCAAATTCTAAGAGCAGTCCAAATGCTCACTGACTGATTAGTGAATAAACAAGAGTGTGATATTTCCATTGTTTACAACAAGCACAAGGTACACCTTACTAGTACATTCCGTACAGAGATGAATCTTGTGGGGAAAAAAAACCCCAGCTAATTGATTTAAGCAGGTCCACGTATCTACTGTATGATTTCATTTATGTAAAAACATATTAAAACCCCACATATTTATGGTAAGAGAAAAAGGGATGTGATGCCTGCAGCTGACTGTGGGAGGTGGGGATGGCTGTCCATGGGCATGAGGGACATTTTTGGCTAGTAGAAATGCTCTGTCATTGATTTTGGTAGTTGTGAAACTATGAATTGACTGAAATTCATTAACTGTACAGTTAAAATGGGAGAATTTATGATATATAAGATCAACTTTCATTCAACAAGACAGGCAAAATTCAGTCTGAATGGGATGGTGGAAGAAGCAGCTGTGGAGATGGATCTGGCATTCTGTACCCCTGAACTCTTAACAGGCACAGGCCCTGAAAGGCCTGGGGTTAAGCCCTTTACAAATTTTGCCTTGTACTCACAGGAGTCCCCAAAGACAGGCCAGCTGCTCACCAAACCCATCTTCTCCATGTACAGGATGACAGCAAGCATGCCAGCCTGTCTTGCAGTTGGGGTGATTGTGTGACTGGGTAATGACTTCAACTGTGAGGAATGGGGAGCTGGGTAGATGTGCTGCCACAAATCAGCCTCCTTGTTTGCTCTAATTTGCTATTTGGAAATGCATGCCAAGAAAGACCTCGGATCTAAGTTTTGAACAGTGCATGAGTTCTGCACCCATGCATGAGTTGATGCTTGGGCTTCTGAATGACTCCTCATGGATGACACACAAGGGTGCAGAAATTCCTGTTAGACTCTGCATGATTTAGATATACAATTATATCTTGTTAGAGCCATTTTGAAGTTTTGTGTCTGTTAGAATACCTAGAATGACTTAGCTAACAGTCATTCATTCTCCCATTTTTAATAGGAAAACAAGCTGAGATATAGGGAGAGTCACTAACTCTCATATACCTAAGTATGAAGGAGATGTTGGACTCAGGACTGGGTTAGAGGCTGTGCTTTACCCCTACTACAACATGAGCTTCCTCTGTTGTGAAGTTGGATGATGTGTCAACCAACATCCCAAATCTGAACACTTACTGTCATCATGCTGCCATCCTCGTTCAAAGTTCCTCTGCAGATTCTTAGATTATGCTGCATACTTCCTGGCATGTCCTCTCCTGCTGTTGCTCTCCTGAAATCTATTCCTTGCCAGCAGAGTCAGCCTCCTAAACCAAGGCTGATCAAGTTGGTCCTTCATCCTAACTCTTCTGAAGACCTTCTGTATATCTCAGAGTAAGAACCACCCACAACCACACACCCCTACAGCCCCATGATCCTACCCCTTCTCATCCCTCTACCCCTCCTTCCTCCACTTCCTTGGCTCACTGACCCTACAACTTTGCTCATTTATCTTCAGCCATCATCTTTTTTTCCCCTTTTTACCAGTTTTCCTCCTGTCTTGAACATTCTTCCCTCAGTTAACCACATGACTTGCTTTTCCATCTCTTTTAAATCTACAGAAATTTTATTGACACAATGGAAGCACCTGTGAACATCCTGTTAAAACTGAAACCCCTTCCCATGATGCATTGCTTGATCCCATATCCTATCACATTTCTCTCAGTAGCACTTACTACACTGAGCATATAGAGGTCACTTCAAATGATTTCACTTGTCTCTACTTCTACTCAAATGGGGCTCATGTGAGAACAGAAGATTTTAATAGTTTTTGGAATGTTTTATTACCGTTATTTAGAAAGGCGCTTGGGACATAGTGCCTTCTTCTCCATACATACATGTGGGATGAATGAGCATTCTCCAAACCATAGGAAGAAGATCAAGTTATTGAGTCATCCTGTGGATGAGCTTGAATGTGGAAGGCCTGAAGAATGTTTTTATAAAGGTGTGCAACAGAAGCCTATGTCTCAGCCTCCTTCATGTTTCTATCTAGACCTACCTGCATCTTTCCACACTGGACATCTTCTAAAAGAGGTTGTTGGAATCCATCCACACCCTGAATGTGATCCTTGGTGAAGCTCTTGTTGCAACTTACAAGTGCACTAGGATCATATGTTTGTATTTTAATCTGAGGATTTCATACGTAAGTATATTCTATTTATATTGTGTCTACTCCAAGTGCTCCTTTGTCCCCCATAACCAATCCCTTTGAATTCATGACCTCTTCTGTTATTGAGTCCAGTTAGTGTTGCCTTTATTTGCACATATTTGGGGCTGACCATGTAGGATTGGGGGCTTTTTCTTGAAAAACAAAACCAAGCCAAACCAAACAGACCAACCAACAAACTAACCAACTGACTGACTGATCAACCAAACAAACAAAAAGTAAAATAAAAACTCTTTGCCTCTCCATTAGCAGCCACTGACTACTTGTGGGACATTGTGACAATTTCCTCCATCTACGTTGACTGGTGTGGTCTTTCCAAGCCTTGTACAAGCATCAAGTTGTTGAGAGTTCATGGGCACAACATTGCTATCTTGGTGGCTCATACTTTCAAAGGGAAGTTTCAACTAGTTAATTTCAATGATAGCAGAAATAAATGTCTAATTAACTTTTTAATCTTAAAAAGCTTATAAAACATAGCCACATGGCTCAGTTGACATAGGGCATTCCTTATTAAATGGGTAATCAAGTTCCCTTTAAGACTCTGGGCTTCAGGATCCATAAAAGAAACAATCAAATATACTTAACATTCCAGAGTAAATTGTCTCTGCTGAGGGAGGAGACCTAACTGCCACAGTGAGCTTGTGAAAAGATGGAGTTATCTCACAAAATGTCTTGGCCTTGTGATAAAATAAGATAATGCAGTAGAGGGAGGAGCAGGGCTAAAATAGTCAAGTGAGCATCCAAAGACCAAATGTCACTAGATGCTAAGGAAATGGGAGTATGATGAGCACTGTGAGGACAGAATGCCAGATGGAATCTGCAAACAGTTCCATCACTCTGTCCCGTGGTCTCTGGGGAAGCAAAGCTGCCTGCGAAACTCTCAAAGTACAATTAAAAAAAAAAGGGATTCTGCTGCCCCAGAATAGGATAGGTGTCAGAATTACGATAGAGACAAACCGAATTCTTAGTCGTTCTAACAAATGAATACAAATGTCTATTCATGACAATTTTCTCACAGTTCATTTGAATTCAGGGCCCCCACAAACAATTCCTCTATTTGTCTAGGTTTATCAATTAGTACTGATTGCTAAGTGACTCTAGAGTTCTCAGAAGAGTCTACTGGGTGTACAGTTTAACAACTCTCCAATATCTCACACATTTCTTCCCAATTTCTTTTATTCTAATATTTTATCATTTCCACGCCCACTCATCACTGGTTAAAACAACAACAATAAAGATAATAAGTGAAGATAAATATCACTATCCCAGGCTGAAACATCTTCATATATATGGTAGATTCAAGGCCAAAGTACTTACAGACTTTCAAACTATCTTTAAAAACAAACTTGCTAATTAATTAATTAATTAATCATCAGTACTGGGATTTCGAATAGAACCTCACACATGCTAAGCACATGTTCTACCATTGAACCATAGTCCCAGCCCTGTTCATTCTAATTCTTAACTTAATCTAAGGGGTCTAAATTCAAGATTAAAGCAAAATTTAAAAAATGTATTTAAAGTTACAGTGACAAGAGAGTTGAAAATTCATGAATGATTCTCTCTTCTTCCTTCCCTCCCCCCTTGTCTAAACCAGAAGACTGAAACAGATTTGGAATTTGTAAACTAAATGTTCCTATCCAACATTTTAGAATACTCTCAATATAGTAAGACAATTCCTGTCCTTCCAGGACAAGTTATAGTGAGAAGAATGTGCTTTACCTACAAATAATACAACCGTTATTTTGACAAAGTCTAGATGCAGTCTAGTAGACATGCATCTGCTTGGTTACTGTGTCTGTTCATCATCACCTCTGCACATGGAGGAGAATGCTGACTTGGTTCTTACATTGAAAATAGGTGAAGATTTGTCAAGGGATATTAAAAAAGGAGGTATCCTGCTGTGAAGCCCACTGCTAAAGTATGTTTTTGTGACTGGTAAAACCTGGTGTAGCTTACTCTGCTGTTTGGAGCTTCAGTAGAGAAAATACTAGGTAAAATAGAGTGAGAACTAAGGTGTTTGTTGTTATTCTGTGTAGGAAAGAGCCATGGAACATTTTTAAAAAGTTAAACATATGGATATTTTGTCTGCATGTATGTCTGTGCACCA